>NW_026735551.1:0-118000 GCF_949786415.1 Peromyscus eremicus | reverse complement strand
GACCAGAAACTGCATGTGATTCAACTCCATTTAGGACTAGGAAACAAACGCTAGCTCGCCTTACAAGAAACACACTCTGCTTTTGAGAAAAGAGCACTCTTCTACTCTACTGTGTTTCCTATGGAGTCTCAACAGTGAGCTTGCTCAGAACAAAAGAATTGTCCTTCCTACACACACGGCCATATCTAGTTCAATTCTGCTTATGAACCTGACAAGAGCAGTAGATCCTCTTCAGTCCAATACACTGTACTTGCTGGGAACAGACGCCAGTGCTATTTGTCCTGTGTATGGCAATGGGAGCGCAGTAGTGACTCTTCTTACAAGAAAACAACTCTTGCTCCTAGGACCAGAAACTGCGTGTGATTCAACTCTGTTTCTGACTGGGAAACAAACACTAGCTAGCCTTACAAGAAACATACTCTGCTTTTGAGATAAGAGCACTCGCCTACTCTACTGTGTTTCCTATGTGGTCCGAACAGCGAGCTTGCTCAGAACAAAAGAACTGTGCTTCCTACACACACGGGCCATATCTAGTTCAACTCTGCTTAGGAAACTGACAGGAACAGTAGATCCTCTTCAGTCCAATACACTGTACATGCTGGGAACAGACGCCATTGCTATTTGCCCTGTGTATGAAAATGGGAGCGTAATAGTGACTCTTCTTAAAAGAAAACAACTCTTGCTCATAGGATCAGAAACTGCATGGGATTCAACTCCATTTATGACTTTGAAACGAACGCTAGCTCGCCTTAAAAGAAACACACTCTGCTTTTGAGAAAAGAGCACTCTTCTACTCTACTGTGTTTCCTATGGGGTCCGAACAGTGAGCTTGCTTAGAAAAAAAGAACTGCGCTTACTACACACACGTGTCATATCTAGTTCAACTCTGCTTAGGAAACTGACAAGAACAGTAGCTCCTCTTCTTTCCAATACACTGTACTTGCTGGGAGCAGACGCGAGTGCTATTTGCACTGTGTGTGGCTAAAGGAGCACAATAGTTACTTCCTTACCAGAAAACAACTCTTGCTCGTAGGACCAAAAACTGCATGTGATTCAACTCCATTTTGGACTGGGAAACAGACGCTAGCTCGCCTTAAAAGAAATACACTATGCTTTTGAGAACAGAGTACTCTTCTACTCTACTGTGTTTCCTATGGGGTCTGAACAGTGAGCTTGCTCAGAACAAAAGAACTGTGCTTCCTACACACACCGGCCATATGTAGTTCAACTCTGCTTAGGAAACTGACAGGTACAGTAGCTCCTCTTCAGTCCAATACACTGTACTTGCTGGGAGCAGAAGCGAGTGCTATTTGCACTGTATATGACATTAGGAGCTCAATAGTGACTCTTCTTACCAGAAAAAAACTCTTGCTTGTAGGACCAAAAACTGCATGTGATTCAACTCCATCTAGGACTCGGAAACAAACGCTAACTCACCTTACAAGAAACACACTTTGCTTTTAAGAAAAGAGCATTCTTCTACTCTACTGTGTTTCCTATAGGGCCAGAACAGTCAGCTTGCTCAGAACAAAAGAACTGTGCTTCCTACACACACGGGCCATATCTAGTTCAACTCTGCTTAGGAAACTGACAAGAAGAGTAGACCCTCTTCAGTCCAATACACTGTACATGCTGGGAACAGACGCCCGTGCTATTGGCCCTGTGTATGACAATGGGAGCACAATAGTGACTCTTCTTACCAGAAAACAACTCTTGCTCGTAGGAGCAGAAACTGCATGGGATTCAATTCCATTTAGGACTGGGAAAAAATGCTAGCTTGCCTTACAAGAAACACACTCTGCTTTTGAGAAAAGAGCACTCTTCTACTCTACTGTGTTTCCTATTGGGTCCGAACAGTGAGCTTGCTCAGAACAAAAGAACTGTGCTTCCTACACACACGGGCCATATCTAGTTCAACTCTGGTTAGAAAACTGACAAGAACACTATCTCCTCTTTTGTCCAATACACTGTACTTGCTGGGAACAGACACGAGTGCTATTTGCACTGTGTATGGCAATGGGAGCGCAATAGTGACTCTTCTTACCAGAAAACAACTCTTGCTGTAAGACCAGAAACTGCATGGGATTCAACTCCGTTTCTGACTGGGAAACAAACACTAGCTAGCCTTACAAGAAACACACTCTGCTTTTGAGAAAAGAGCACTCTTCTACTCTACTGTGTTTCCTATAAGGCCAGAAGAGTGAGCTTGGTTAGAACAAAAGAACTGTGCTTCCTACACACACGGGCCATATCTAGTTCAACTCTGCTTAGGAAACTGACAAGAACAGTAGATCCTCCTCAGTCCAATACACTGTACATGCTGGGAACAGACACCCGTGCTATTTGCCCTGTGTATGACAATGGGAGCATAATAGTGACTCTTCTTACCAGAAAACAACTCTTGCTCGTAGGACCAGAAACTGCATTGGATTCAACTCCATTTATGACTGCGAAACGAATGCTAGCTCGCCTTACAAGAAACACACTCTGCTTCTGAGAAAAGAGCACTCTTCTACTCTACTGTGTTTCCTATGGTGTCCGAACAGTGAGCTTGCTCAGAAAAAAAGAACTGTGCTTCCTACACAAACGGGCCATATCTTGTTCAACTCTGCTTAGGAAACTAACAAGAACAGTATCTCCTCTTCAGTCCAATACACTGTACTTGCCGGGAGCAGACGCGAGTGCTATTTGCACTGTGTATGGCAATGGGAGTACAATAGTGACTCTTCTTACCAGAAAACAACTCTTGCTCGTAGGACCAGAAACTGCGTGTGATTCAACTCTGTTTCTGACTGGGAAACAAACACTAGCTAGCCTTACAAGAAACACACTCTGCTTTTGAGAAAAGAGCACTCGCCTACTCTACTGTGATTCCTATGGGGTCCGAACAGTGAGTTGCTCAGAACAAAAGAACTGTGCTTCCTACACACAAGGGCCATATCTAGTTCAACGCTGCTTCAGAAACTGACAAGAACAGTAGCTCCTCTTAAGTCCAATACACTGTACTTGCTGGGAGCAGACGCGAGTGCTATTTGCCCTGTGTATGGCAATGGGAGCACCATAGTGACTTTCCTTACCAGAAAACAACTCTTGCTCGTAGTACCAGAAACTGCATGGGATTCAATTCCGTTTAGGACTGGGAAACAAACGCTAGCTCGCCTTACAAGAAACACACTCTGCTTTGGAGAAAAGAGCACTCTTCTGCTCTACTGTGTTTCCTAAAGGGCCAGAACAGTGAGCTTGCTCAGAACAAAGAACTGTGGTTCCTACACAAACGGGCCATATCTAGTTCAACTCTGCTTTGGAAACTTACAAGAACAGTAGATCCTCTTCAGTCCAATACATTGTACATGATGGGAACAAACGACAGTGCTATTTGCGCTGTGTATGACAATGGGAGCATAATAGTGACTCTTCTTAACAGAAAAAAACTCTTACTCGTAGGACCAGAAACTGCATGTGATTCAACACCATTTAGGACTGGGAAACAAACGCTAGCTTGCCTTACAAGAAACACACTCTGCTTTTGAGAAAAGAGCACTCTTCTACTCTACTGTGTTTACTATGGGCTCGGAACCGTGAGCTTGCTCAGAAAAAAGAACTGTGCTTCCTACACACACGGGTCATATCTAGTTCCACTCTGCTTAGGAAACTGACAAGAACAGTATATCCTCTTCTTTCCAATACACTGTACTTGCTGGGAACATAGGCGAGTGCTGTTTGCACTGTGTGTGGCTAAGGGAGCGCAATAGTGACTTTCCTTACCAGAAAACAACTCTTGCTCGTAGGACCAGAAACTGCATGTGATTCAACTCCATTTTAAACTGGGAAACAAACGCTAGCTTCCTTTACAAGAAACACTCTCTGCTTTTGAGAAAAGAGCACTCTTCTGCTCTACTGTGTTTCCTAAAGGGCCAGAGCAGTGAGCTTGCTCAGAACAAAAGAACTGTGCTTCCTACACACGGGCCATATCTAGTTCAACTCTGCTTAGGAAACTGACAAGAACAGTAGCTCCTCTTCAGTCCAATACACTGTACTTGCTAGGAGCAGACGCGAGTGCTATTTGCACTGTGTATGGCAATGGGAGCGCAATAGTGACTCTTCTTACCAGAAAACAACTCTTGCTCGTAGGACCAGAAACTGCATGGGATTCAACTTCATTTCTCACTGAGAAACAAACACTAGCTAGCCTTACAAGAAACACACTCTGCTTTGGAGAAAAGAGCACTCTTATACTCTACTGTGTTTCCTATAGGTTCAGTACAGTGAGCTTGCTCAGAACAAAAGAACTGTGCTTCCTACACACACGGGCCATATCTAGTTCAACTCTGCATAGGAAAGTGACAAGAACAGTAGCTCCTCTTCTGTCTAATACAATGTACATGCTGAGAGAAGACGCGAGAGCTATTTGCACTGTGTATGACAGTGGGAGCTCAATAGTGACTCTTCCAACCAGAAAACAACTCTTGCATGTAGGACCAGAAACTGCATGTGATTCAACTCCATTTAGGACTGGGAAACAAACCCTAGCTCGCCTTAGAAGAAACACACTCTGATTTTGAGAAAAGAGCACTCTTCTACTCTACTGTGTTTCTTATAGGGCCAGAACAGTGAGCTTGCTCAGAACAATAGAACAGTGCTTCCTATACACACGGACCATATCTAGTTCAACTCTGCTTAGGAAACTGACAAGAACAGTAGCTCCTCTTCAGTCCACTAAACTGTACTTGCTGGGAGCAGACGCGACTGCTATTTGCACTGTGTATGGCAATTGGAGCGCAATAGTGACTCTTCTTACCAGAAAACAACTCTTGCTCATAGGACCAGAAACTGCGTGTGATTCAACTCTGTTTATGACTGGGAAACAAACACTAGCTAGCCTTACAAGAAACACACTCTGCTTTTGAGAAAAGAGCACTCTTCTACTCTACTGTGTTTCTTATAGGGCCAGAACAGTGAGCTTGCTCAGAACAAAAGAACTGTGCTTCCTACACACACGGGCCATATCTAGTTCAACTCTGCTTAGGAAATTGACAAGAAGAGTATATCCTCTTCAGTCCAATACACTTTACATGCTGGGAACAGACGCCCGTGCTATTTGCCCTGTGTATGACAATGGGAGCACAATAGTGACTCTTCTTACCAAAAAACAACTCTTGCTCGTAGGACCAGAAACTGCATGGGATTCAACTCCATTTAGGACTGGGAAACAAACGCTAGCTTGCCTTACAAGAAACACACTCTGCTTTTGAGAAAAGAGCACTCTTCTACTCTACTGTGTTTCCTATGGGGTCCGAACAGTGAGCTTGCTCAGAACAAAAGAACTGTGCTTCCTACACACATGGGCCATATCTAGTTCAACTCTGCTTAGGAACCTGACAAGAACAGTAGCTCCTCTTCAGTCCAATACACTGTACTTGCTGGGAGCAGACGCGAGTGCTATTTGCACTGTGTATGGCAAAGGGAGCACCATAGTGACTTTCCTTACCAGAAAACAACTCTTGCTCGTAGGACCAGAAACCGCATGTGATTCAATTCCATTTAGGACTGGGAAACATACGCTAGCTCGCCTTACAAGAAACACACTCTGCTTTTGAGAAAAGAGCATTCTTCTGCTCTACTGTGTTTCCTAAAGGGCCAGATCAGTGAGCTTGCTCAGAACAAAAGAACTGTGCTTCCTACACACGGGCCATATCTAGTTCAACTCTGCTTAGGAAACTGACAAGAACAGTAGCTCCTCTTCAGTCCAATACACTGTACTTGCTAGGAGCAGACGCGAGTGCTATTTGCACTGTGTATGGCAATGGGAGCGCAATAGTGACACTTCTTACCAGAAAACAACTCTTGCTCATAGGACCAGAAACTGCATGGGATTCAACTTCATTTCTCACTGGGAAACAAACACTAGCTAGCCTTACAAGAAACACACTCTGCTTTTGAGAAAAGAGCACTCTTCTACTCTACTGTGTTACCTATAGGTTCAGAACAGTGAGCTTGCTCAGAACAAAAGAACTGTGCTTCCTACACACACGGGCCACATCTAGTTCAACTCTGCATAGGAAACTGACAAGAACAGTAGCTCCTCTTCTGTCTAATACAATGTACATGCTGGGAGCTGACGCGAGAGCTATTTGCACTGTGTATGACAATGGGAGCTCAATAGTGACTCTTTCCACCAGAAAACAACTCTTGCATGCAGGACCAGAAACTGCATGTGATTCAACTCCATTTAGGACTGGGAAACAAACCCTAGCTCACCTTAGAAGAAACACACTCTGATTTTGAGAAAAGAGCACTCTTCTACTCTACTGTGTTTCTTAAAGGGCCAGAACAGTGAGCTTGCTCAGAACAAAAGAACTGTGCTTCCTATACACACGGACCATATCTAGTTCAACTCTGCTTAGGAAACTGACAAGAACAGTAGCTCCTCTTCAGTCTACTACACTGTACTTGCTGGGAGCAGACGCGAGTGCTATTTGCACTGTGTATGGCAATTGGAGCGCAATAGTGACTCTTCTTACCAGAAAACAACTCTTGCTCGTAGGACCAGAAACTGCGTGTGATTCAACTCTGTTTCTGACTGGGAAACAAACACTAGCTAGCCTTACAAGAAACACACTCTGCTTTTGAGAAAAGAGCACTCTTCTACTCTACTGTGTTTCCTATGGTGTCCGAACAGTGAGCTTGCTCAGAACAAAAGAACTGTGCTTCCTACACACACGGGCCATATCTAGTTCAACTCTGCTTAGGAAACTGACAAGAACAGTAGCTCCCCTTCGTTCCAATACACTGTACTTGATGGGAGCAGACGAGAGTGCTATTTGCACTGTGTGTGGCTAAGGGAGCACAATAGTGACTTTCCATACCAGAAAACAACTCTTGCTCGTAGGACCAAAAACTGCATGTGATTCAACTCCATTTAGGACTGGGAAACAAACACTATCTCGCCTTACAAGAAATACACTCTGCTTTTGAGAAAAGAGTACTCTTCTACTCTACTGTGTTTCCTATGGGGTCTGAACAGTGAGCTTGCTCAGAACAAAAGAACTGTGCTTCCTACACACACGGGCCATATGGAGTTCAACTCTGCTCAGGAAACTGACAGGAATAGTAGCTCCTCTTCAGTCCAATACACTGTACTTGCTGGGAGCAGACGCGAGAGCTATTTGCACTGTATATGACATTGGGAGCTCAATAGTGACTCTTCTTACCAGAAAACAACTCTTGCTCATAGGACCAGAAACTGCATGGGATTCAACTTCGTTTCTGACTGGGAAACAAACACTAGCTAGCCTTACAAGAAACACACTCTGCTTTAAAGAAAAGAGCACTCTTCTACTCTACTGTGTTTCCTATAGGGCCAGAACAGCGAGCTTGCTCAGAATAATAGAACTGTGCTTCCTACACACACGGGCCATATCTAGTTCAACTCTGGTTAGGAAACTGACAAGAACAGTATCACCTATTCTGTCCATTACACTGTACTTGATGGGAACAGACGCGAGTGCTCTTTGCACTGTGAATGGCAATGGGAGCACAATAGTGACTCTTTTTAACAGAAAACAACTCTTGCTCATAGGACCGGAAACTGCCTTTGATTGAACTCCATTTAGGACTAGCAAACAAACTCTAGCTCCCCTTACAAGAAACACACTCTGCTTTTGAGAATAGAGCACTCTTCTACTCTACTGTGTTTCCTATGAGGTCCGAACTGTGAGCTTGCTCAGAACAAAAAAAAAACGTGCTTCCTACACACACCATCACACCTAGTTCAATTCTGCTTAGGAACCTGACAAGAACAGTGGATCCTCTTCAGTCCAATACACTGTACTCCTGGGAACAGACAACAGTGCTATTTGTCCTGTGTATGGCAATGGAAGTGCAATAGTGACTCTTCTTACCATAAAACAACTCTTGCTCGTAGGACCAGAAACTGCATGGGATTCAACTCCATTTAGGACTGGCAAACAAACGCTAGCTCGCCTTACAAGAAACACACTCTTCTTTTGAGAAAAGAGCACTTTTCTACTCTACTGTGTTTCCTATAGGGCCAGAAGAGTGAGCTTGCTCAGAACAAAAGAACTGTGGTTCCTACACAAACGGGCCATAAGTAGTTCAACTCTGCTTTGGAAACTGACAAGAACAGTAGATCCTCTTCAGTCCAATACATTGTACATGCTGGGAACAGACGACAGTGCTATTTGCGCTGTGTATGACAATTGGAGCGTAATAGTGACTCTTCTTAACAGAAAACAACACTTACTCATAGGACCAGAAACTGCATGTGATTCAACTCCATTTAGGACTGGGAAACAAACAGTAGCTCGCCTTACTAGAAACACACTCTGCTTTTGAGAAAAGAGCACTCTTCTACTCTACTGTGTTTCCTATGGGCTCGGAACCGTGAGCTTGCTCAGAAAAAAAGGACTGTGCTTACTACACACACGGGTCATTCTAGTTCAACTCTTCTTTGGAAACTGACAAGAACAGTATATCCTCTTCTTTCCAATACACTGTACTTGCTGGGAACATACGCGAGTGCTATTTTCACTGTGTGTGGCTAAGGGAGCGCAATAGTGACTTTCATTACCAGAAAACAACTCTTGCTCGTAGGAACAGAAACTTCATGTGATTCAACTCCATTTAGGACTGGGAAACAAACGCTAGCTACCTTTACAAGAAACACACTCTGCTTTTGAGAAAAGAGCACTCGCCTACTCTACTGTGTTTTCTATGTGGTCCGAACAGTGAGCTTGCTCAGAACAAAAGATCTGTGCTTCCTACACACACGGGCCATATCTAGTTCAACTCTGCTTAGCAAACTGACAAGAACAGTATGTCCTCTTCAGTCCAATACACTGTACATGCTGGGAACAGACGCCAGTGCTATTTGCCCTGTGTATGACAATGGGAGCGTAATAGTGACTCTTCTTTCCAGAAAACAACTCTTGCTCTTAGGACCAGAATCTGCATGGGATTCAACTCCATTTAGGACTGGGAAACAAACGCTAGCTCGCCTTACAAGAAACACACTCTGATTTTGAGAAAAGAGCACTCTTCTACTATACTGTGTTTCCTATGGGGCCCTAACAGTGAGCTTGCTCAGCAAAAAAGAGCTGTGCTTACTATACACACGGGTCATATCTAGTTCAACTCTGCTTAGGAACCTGACAAGAACAGTAGCTCCCCTTCTTTCCAATACACTGTACTTGATGGGAGCAGACGAGAGTGCTATTTGCACTGTATGTGGCTAAGGGAGCACAATAATGACTTTCCTTACCAGAAAACAACTCTTGCTCGTAGGACCAAAAACTGCATGTGATTCAACTCCATTTAGGACTGGGAAACAAACACTAGCTCGCCTTACAAGAAATACACTCTGCTTTTGAGAAAAGAGTACTCTTCTACTCTACTGTGTTTCCTATGTGGTCTGAACAGTGAGCTTGCTCAGAACAAAAGAACTGTGCTTCCTACACACACGGGCCATATGTAGTTCAACTCTGCTCAGGAAACTGACAGGAATAGTAGCTCCTCTTCAGTCCAATACACTGTACTTGCTGGGAGCAGACGCGAGAGCTATTTGCACTGTATATGACATTGGGAGCTTAATAGTGACTCTTCTTACCAGAAAACAACTCTTGCTCGTAGGACCAGAAACTGCATGGGATTCAACTTCGTTTCTGACTGGGAAACAAACACTAGCTAGCCTTACAAGAAACACACTCTGCTTTTGAGAAAAGAGCACTCTTCTACTCTACTGTATTTCCTATAGGGCCAGAACAGCGAGCTTGCTCAGAACAATAGAACTGTGCTTCCTACACACACGGGCCATATCTAGTTCAACTCTGCTTTGGAAACTGACAAGAACAGTAGCTCCTCTACTGTACAATACACTGTACTTGCTGGGAACAGACGCGAATGCTATTTGCACCGAGTATGGCAATGGAAGCACAATAGTGACTCTTTTTCCAGAAAACAACTCTTGATCGTAGGACCAGAAACTGCATGTGATTCAACTCCATTTAGGACTGGGAAACAAACGCTAGCTCACCTTACAAGAAACACACTCTGCTTTTGAGAAAAGAGCACTCTTCTACTCTACTGTGTTTCCTAAGGGGTCCGAACAGTGAGCTTGCTCAGAACAAAAGAACTGTGTTTCCTACACAAACGGGACACATCTAGTTCAACTCTGCTTAGGAAACTTACAAGATCAGTTGCTCCTCTACTGTACAATACACTGTACTTGCTGGGAACAGATGCGAGTGCTATTTGCATTGTGTATGGAAATGGGAGCGCAATAGTGACTCTTCTTACCAGAAAACAACTCTTGCTCATAGGACCAGAAACTGCGTGTGATTCAACTCTGTTTATGACTGGGAAACAAACACTAGCTAGCCTTACAAGAAACACACTCTGCTTTTGAGAAAAGAGCACTCTTCTACTCTACTGTGTTTCTTTTAGGGCCAGAACAGTGAGCTTGCTCAGAACAAAAAACTGTGCCTCCTACACACAGGGGCCATATTTAGTTCAACTCTGCTTAGGAAACTGACAAGAACAGTAGCTCCTGTTCTGTCCAATACACTGTACTTGCTGGGAATAGACGCCAGTGCTATTTGCCCTGTGTGACAATGGGAGCACAATAGTGACTCTTCTTACCAGAAAACAATTCTTGCTCATAGGACCAGAAACTGCATGGGACTCAACTCCATTTAGGACTGGGAAACAAACGCTAGCTTGCCTTACAAGAAACACACTCTGCTTTTGAGAAAAGCGCACTCTTCTACTCTACTGTGTTTCCTATGGGGTCCGACAGAGAGTTTGCTCAGAACAAAAGAACTGTGCTTCCTACACACATGGATCATATCTTGTTCAACTCTGCTTCGGAAACTGACAAGAACAGTAGCTCCTCTTCAGTCCAATACACTGTATTTGCTGGGAGCAGACGTGAGTGCTATTTGCACTGTGTATGACAAAGGGAGCACCATAGTGACTTTCCTTACCAGAAAACAACTGTTGCTCGTAGTACTAGAAACTACATGTGATTCAATTCCATTTAGGACTGGGAAACAAACGCCAGCTCCCCTTACAAGAAACACACTCTGCTTTTGAGAAAAGAGCATTCTTCTACACTACTGTGTTTCCTACAGGGCCAGAAGAGTGAGCTTGCTCAGGACAAAAGAACTGTGCTTCCTACACACACGGGCCATATCTAGTCCAACTCTGCTTAGTAAACTGACAAGAACAGTAGCTACTCCTCTGTCCAATACACAGTACTTGCTGGGAACAGACGCCAGTGCTATTTGCACTGTGTATGGCAATGGGAGCGCAATGGTGACTCTCGTTACCAGAAAACAACTCTTGCTTGTAGCACCAGAAACTGCCTGAGATTCAACACCATTTAGGACTGGGAAACAAATGCTAGCTCGCCTTACAAGAAACACACTCTGCTTTTGAGAAAAGAGCACTCTTCTACTCTACTGTGTTTCCTATAAGGCCAGAACAGTGAGCTTGCTCAGAACAAAAGAACTGTGCTTCCTACACACACGGGCCATATCTAGTTCAACTCTGCTTAGGAAACTGACAAGAACAGTAGATCCTCTTCATTCCAATACACTGTACATGCTGGGAACTGACGCCAGTGCTATTTGCCCTGTGCATGAAAATGGGAGTACAATAGTGAATCTTCTTACCAGAAAACAACTCTTGCTCGTAGGACCAGAATCTGCATGGGATTCAACTCCATTTAGGATTGGGAAACAAACACTAGCTCGACTTACAAGAAACACACTCTGCTTTTGAGAAAAGAGCACTCTTCTACTCTACAGAGTTTCTAATAGGGCCAGAACAGTGAGCTTGCTCAGAAAAAAAGAACTGTGCTTCCTACACAAATGGGCCACATCTAGTTTAATTCTGCTTAGGAAACTGACAAGAACAGTAGCTCCTCTTCAGTGCAGTACACTGTACTTGCTGGGAGCAGATGCAAGTGCTATTTGCACTGTGTATGGCAATGGGAGAGCAATAGTGACTCTTCTTACCAGAAAACAACTCTTGCTTGTAGGACCAGAAACTGCATGCGATTCAACTCCGTTTCTGACTGGGAAACAAACACTAGCTAGCCTTAAAAGAAACACACTCTGCATTTGAGAAAAGAACACTCTTCTACTCTACTGTGTTTCCAATGGCGTCCGAACAGTGAGCTTGCTCAGAACAAAACAACTGTGCTTCCTACACACACGTGCCATATCTAGTTCAACTCTGCTTAGGAAACTGACAAGAAGAGTAGATCCTCTTCAATCCAATACACTTTACATGCTGGGAACAGACGCCCGTGCTATTTGCCCTGTGTATGACAATGGGAGTACAATAGTGACTCTTCTTACCAGAAAACAACTCTTGCTCGTAGGACCAGAAACTGCATGTGATTCAACTCCATTTAGGACTGGGAAACAAACGCTAGCTTGCCTTACAAGAAACACACTCTGCTTTTGAGAAAAGAGCACTCTTCTACTCTACTGTGTTTCCTATGGGGTCCGAACAGTGAGCTTGCTCAGATCAAAAGAACTGTGCTTCCTACACACATGGGCCATATCTAGTTCAAATCTGCTTCGGAAACTGACAAGAACAGTAGCTCCTCTTCAGTCCAATACACTGTACTTGCTGGGAGCAGACGCGAGTGCTATTCGCACTGTGTATGGCAAAGGGAACACCATAGTGACTTTCCTTACCAGAAAACAACTGTTGCTCGTAGTACCAGAAACTGCATGTGATTCAATTCCATTAAGGACTGGGAAACAAACGCTAGCTCCCCTTACAAGAAACACACTCTGCTTTTGAGAAGAGAACATTCTTCTACTCTACTGTGTTTCCTAAACGGCCAGAACAGTGAGCTTGCTCAGAACAAAAGAACTGTGCTTCATACACACGGGCCATATCTAGTTCAACTCTGCTTAGGAAACTGACAAGAACTGTAGCTCCTCTTCAGTCCAATACACTGTACTTGCTAGGAGCAGACGCGAGTGCTATTTACACTGTGTATGGCAATGGGAGCGCAATAGTGACTCTTCTTACCAGAAAACAACTCTTGCTTGTAGGACCAGAAACTGCATGGGATTCAACTTCATTTCTCACTGGGAAACAAACACTAGCTAGCCTTACAAGAAACACACTCTGCTTTTGAGAAAAGAGCACTCTTCTACTCTACTGTGTTTCCTATAGGTTCAGAACAATGAGCTTGCTCAGAACAAAAGAACTGTGCTTCCTACACACACGGGCCATATCTAGTTCAACTCTGCATAGGAAACTGACAAGAACAGTAGCTCCTCTTCTGTCTAATACAATGTACTTGCTGGGAGCAGACGCGAGAGCTATTTGCACTGTGTATGACAATGGGAGCTCAATTGTGACTCTTCTTACCAGAAAACAACTCTTGCTCGTAGGACCAGAAACTGCATGTGATTCAACTACATTTAGGACTGGGAAACAAACGCTAGCTCGCCTTACAAGAAACACACTCTGCTTTTGAGAAAAGAGCACTCTTCTACTCTACTGTGTTTCCTATCGGGCCAGAACAGTGAGCTTGCTCAGAACAAAAGAACTGTGCTTCCTATACACACGGACCATATCTAGTTCAACTCTGCTTAGGAAACTGACAAGAACAGTAGATCCTCTTCAGTCTAACACACTGTACATGCTGGGAACATATGCCAGTGCTATTTGCCCTGTGTATGGCAATTGGAGCGCAATAGTGACTCTTCTTACCAGAAAACAACTCGTGCTCCTAGGACCAGAAACTGCATGGGATTCAACTCTATTTAGGACTGGCAAACAAACGCTAGCTCGCCTTACAAGAAACACACTCTGCTTTTGAGAAAAGAGCATTCTTCTACTCTACTGTGTATCCTATAGGGCCAGAACAGTGAGCTTGCTCAGAACAAAAGAACTGTGCTTCCTACACACACGGGCCATATCTAGTTCAACTCTGCTTAGGAAACTGACCAGAACAGTAGCTCCTCTTCAGTCCAATACACTGTACATGCTGGGAACAGATGCGAGTGCTATTTGCACTCTGTATGGCAATGGGAGTGCAATAGTGACTCTTCTTACCAGAAAACAACTCTTGCTTGTAAGAACAGAAACTGCATGGGATTCAACTCCGTTTCGGACTGGAAAACAAACACTAGCTAGCCTTACAAGAAACACACTCTGCTTTTGAGAAAAGAGCACTCTTCTACTCTACTGTGTTTCCTATGGAATCTGAACAGTGAGCTTGCTCAGAACAAATGAAATGTCCTTCCTACACACACGGGTCATATCTAGTTCAACTCTGCTTAGGAAACTGACAAGAACAGTAGGTCCTCTTTATTGCAATACACTGTACTTGCTGGGAACAGACGCGAGTGCTATTTGCACTGTGTATTGCAATGGGAGCACAATAGTGACTCTTTTTACCAGAAAAAAACTCTTGCTCAAAGGACAAGAAACTGCATGTGATTCAACTTCATTTAGGACTGGGAAACAAACGCTAGCTCGCCTTAGAAGAAACACACTCTGCTTTTGAGAAAAGAGCACTCTTCTACTCTACTGTGTTTCCTAAAGGGCCAGAACAGTGAGCTTGCTCAGAACAAAAGAACTGTGCTTCCTACACACACCGTCCATATCTAGTTCAACTCTGCTTAGGAAACTCACAACAATAGTAGCTCCTCTTCAGTCCAATACACGGTACTTTATGGGAGCAGACACGAGTGCTATTTGCACTGTGTATGGCAAAGGGAGCACAATAGTGACTCTTCTTACCAGAAAAAAACTCTTCCTTGTAGGACCAGAAACTGAGTGGGATTCAACTCCTTTTCTGACTGGGAAACGAACACTAGCTAGCCTTACAAGAAACACACTCTGCTTTTGAGAAAAGAGCACTCTTCTACTCTACTGTGTTTCCTATAGGTTCAGAACAGTGAGCTTGCTCAGAACAAAAGAACTGTGCTTCCTACACACACGGGCCATATCTAGTTCAACTCTGCTTCGGGAACTGACAAGAACAGTAGCTCCTCTTCAGTCCAATACACTGTACTTGCCGGGAGCAGACGCGAGTGCTATTTGCACTGTGTATGGCAATGGGAGTACAATAGTGACTCTTCTTACCAGAAAACAACTCTTGCTCGTAGGACCAGAAACTGCGTGTGATTCAACTCTGTTTCTGACTGGGAAACAAACACTAGCTAGCCTTACAAGAAACACACTCTGCTTTTGAGAAAAGAACACTCGCCTACTCTACTGTGTTTCCCATGGAGTCCAAAAAGTGAGTTGCTCAGAACAAAAGAACTGTGTTTCCTACACACATGGGCCATATCTAGTTCAACTCTGCTTCGGAAACTGACAAGAACAGTAGCTCCTCTTCAGTCCAATACACTGTACTTGCTGGGAGCAGACGCGAGTGCTATTTGCACTGTGTATGGCAAAGGGAGCACCAGAGTGTCTTTCCTTACCAGAAAACAACTCTTGCTCGTAGGACCAGAAACTGCATGGGATTCAATTCCATGTAGGACTGGGAAACAAACGCTAGCTCCCCTTCCAAGAAACACACTCTGCTTTTGAGAAAAGAGCATTCTTCTACTCTACTGTGTTTCCTAAAGGGCCAGAACAGTGAGCTTGCTCAGAACAAAAGAACTGTGCTTCCTACACACGGGCCATATATAGTTCAACTCTGCTTAGGAAACCGACAAGAACAGTAGCTCCTATTCAGTCCAATACACTGTACTTGCTAGGAGCAGACGCGAGTGCTATTTGCACTGTGTATGGCAATGAGAGCGCAATAGTGACTCTTCTTACCAGAAAACAACTCTTGCTCGTAGGACCAGAAACTGCATGGGATTAAACTTCATTTCTCACTGGGAAACAAACACTAGCTAGCCTTACAAGAAACACACTCTGCTTTTGAGAAATGAGCACTCTTCTACTCTAATGTGTTTCCTATAGGTTCAGAACAGTGAGCTTGCTCAGAACAAAAGAACTGTGCTTCCTACACACACGGGCCATATCTAGTTCAACTCTGCATAGGAAACTGACCAGAACAGTAGCTCCTCTACTGTCTAATACAATGTACTTGCTGGGAGCAGACACGAGAGCTATTTGCACTGTGTATGACAATGGGAGCTCAATAGTGACTCTACCCACCAGAAAACAACTCTTGCCTGTAGGACCAGAAAGTGCATGGGATTCAACTCCATTTAGGACTGGGAAACAAACCATAGCTCGCCTTAGAAGAAACACACTCTGTTTTTGAGAAAAGAGCATTCTTCTACTCTACTGTGTTTCCTAAACGGCCAGAACAGTGAGCTTGCTCAGAACAAAAGAACTGTGCTTCATACACACGGGCCATATCTAGTTCAACTCTGCATAGGAAACTGACAAGAACAGTAGCTCCACTTCTGTCTAATACAATGTACTTGCTGGGAGCAGACGCGAGAGCTATTTGCACTGTGTATGACAATGGGAGCTCAATTGTGACTCTTCCCACCAGAAAACAACTCTTGCCTGTAGGACAAGAAACTGCATGTGATTCAACTCCATTTAGGACTGTTAAACAAACCATAGCTCGCCTTAGAAGTAACACAATCTGCTTTTGAGAAAAGAGCACTCTTCTACTCTATTGTGTTTCTTATAGGGCCAGAACACTGAGCTTGCTCAGAACAAAAGAACTGTGCTTCCTACACACACATGCCATATCTAGTTCAACTCTGCTTAGGAAACTGACAAGAAGAGTAGATCCTCTTCAATCCAATACACTTTACATGCTGGGAACAGACGCTCGTGCTATTTGCCCTGTGTATGACAATGGGAGCACAATAGTGACTCTTCTTACCAGAAAACAACTCTTGCTCGTAGGACCAGAAACTGCATGTGATTCAACTCCATTTAGGACTGGGAAACAAACGCTAGCTTGCCTTACAAGAAACACACTCTGCTTTTGAGAAAAGAGCACTCGTCTACTCTACTGTGTTTCCTATGGGGTCCGAACAATGAGCTTGCTCAGAACAAAAGATCTGTGCTTCCTACACACATGGGCCATATCTAGTTCAACTCTGTTTCGGAAACTGACAAGAACAGTAGCTCCTCTTCAGTCCAATACACTGTACTTGCTGGGAGCAGACGCGAGTGCTATTCGCACTGTGTATGGCAAAGGGAACACCATAGTGACTTTCCTTACCAGAAAACAACTGTAGCTCGTAGTACCAGAAACTGCATGTGATTTAATTCCATTAAGGACTGGGAAACAAACGCTAGCTCCCCTTACAAGAAACACACTCTGCTTTTGAGAAAAGAGCATTCTTCTACTCTACTGTGTTTCCTAAAGGGCCAGAACAGTGAGCTTGCTCAGAACAAAAGAACTGTGCTTGCTACACACGGGCCATATATAGTTCAACTCTGCTTAGGAAACTGACAAGAACAGTAGCTCCTATTCAGTCGAATACACTGTACTTGCTAGGAGCAGACGCGAGTGCTATTTGCACTGTGTATGGCAATGAGAGTGCAATAGTGACTCTTCTTACCAGAAAACAACTCTTGCTTGTAAGAACAGAAACTGCATGGGATTCAACTCCGTTTCTGACTGGAAAACAAACACTAGCTAGCCTTACAAGAAACACACTCTGCTTTTGAGAAAAGAGCACTCTTCTACTCTACTGTGTTTCCTATGGAGTCTGAACAGTGAGCTTGCTCAGAACAAATGAAATGTCCTTCCTACACACACGGGTCATATCTAGTTCAACTCTGCTTAGGAAACTGACATGAACAGTAGGTCCTCTTCATTGCAATACACTGTACTTGCTGGGAACAGACGCGAGTGCTATTTGCACTGTGTATTGCAATGGGAGCACAATAGTGACTCTTTTTACCAGAAAAAAAATTTGCTCATAGGACAAGAAACTGCATGGGATTCAACTTCATTTAGGACTCGGAAACAAACGCTAGCTCGCCTTAGAAGAAACACACTCTGCTTTTGAGAAAAGAGCACTCTTCTACTCTACTGTGTTTCCTAAAGGGCCAGAACAGTGAGCTTGCTCAGAACAAAAGAACTGTGTTTCCTACACACACCGTCCATATCTATTTCAACTCTGCTTAGGAAACTGACAACAATAGTAGCTCCTCTTCAGTCCAATACACGGTACTTTATGGGAGCAGACACGAGTGCTATTTGCACTGTGTGTGGCAAAGGGAGCACAATAGTGACTCTTCTTACCAGAAAAAAACTCTTCCTTGTAGGACCAGAAACTGAGTGGGATTCAACTCCTTTTCTGACTGGGAAACAAACACTAGCTAGCCTTACAAGAAACACACTCTGCTTTTGAGAAAAGAACACTCTTCTACTCTACTGTGTTTCCTATAGGTTCAGAACAGTGAGCTTGCTCAGAACAAAAGAACTGTGCTTCCTACACACACGGGCCATATCTAGTTCAACTCTGCATAGGAAAC
This sequence comes from Peromyscus eremicus, assembly GCF_949786415.1. NCBI lineage: Eukaryota > Metazoa > Chordata > Mammalia > Rodentia > Cricetidae > Peromyscus > Peromyscus eremicus. The sequence goes on along the minus strand of NW_026735551.1, from coordinate 99,532 downwards.
TGACAAGAACAGTAGCTCCTCTTCTGTCTAATACAATGTACTTGCTGGGAGCAGACACGAGAGCTATTTGCACTGTGTATGACAATGGGAACTCAATAGTGACTCTTCCCACCAGAAAACAACTCTTGCCTGTAAGACCAGAAACTGCATGTGATTCAACTCCATTTAGGACTGGGAAACAAACCATAGCTCGCCTTAGAAGAAACACACTCTGCTTTTGAGAAAAGAGCACTCTTCTACTCTACTGTGTTTCTTATAGGGCCAGAACAGTGAGCTTGCTCAGAACAAAAGAAGTGTGCTTCCTACACACATGGGCCATATCTAGTTCAACTCTGCTTCGGAAACTGACAAGAACAGTAGCTCCTCTTCAGTCCAATACACTGTACTTGCCGGGAGCAGACGCGAGTGCTATTTGCACTGAGTATGGCAATGGGAGTACAATAGTGACTCTTCTTACCAGAAAACAACTCTTGCTCGTAGGACCAGAAACTGCGTGTGATTCAACTCTGTTTCTGACTGGGAAACAAACACTAGCTAGCCTTACAAGAAACACACTCTGCTTTTGAGAAAAGAACACTCGCCTACTCTACTGTGTTTCCCATGGAGTCCAAAAAGTGAGTTGCTCAGAACAAAAGAACTGTGTTTCCTACACACATGGGCCATATCTAGTTCAACTCTGCTTCGGAAACTGACAAGAACAGTAGCTCCTCTTCAGTCCAATACACTGTACTTGCTGGGAGCAGACGCGAGTGCTATTTGCACTGTGTATGGCAAAGGGAGCACCAGAGTGACTTTCCTTACCAGAAAACAACTCTTGCTCGTAGGACCAGAAACTGCATGGGATTCAATTCCATGTAGGACTGGGAAACAAACGCTAGCTCCCCTTCCAAGAAACACACTCTGCTTTTGAGAAAAGAGCATTCTTCTACTCTACTGTGTTTCCTAAAGGGCCAGAACAGTGAGCTTTCTCAGAACAAAAGAACTGTGCTTCCTACACACGGGCCATATATAGTTCAACTCTGCTTAGGAAACTGACAAGAACAGTAGCTCCTATTAAGTCCAATACACTGTACTTGCTAGGAGCAGACGCGAGTGCTATTTGCACTGTGTATGGCAATGAGAGCGCAATAGTGACTCTTCTTACCAGAAAACAACTCTTGCTCGTAGGACCAGAAACTGCATGGGATTCAACTTCATTTCTCACTGGGAAACAAACACTAGCTAGCCTTACAGGAAACACACTCTGCTTTTGAGAAAAGAGCACTCTTCTACTCTAATGTGTTTCCTATAGGTTCAGAACAGTGAGCTTGCTCAGAACAAAAGAACTGTGCTTCCTACACACACGGGCCATATCTAGTTCAACTCTGCATAGGAAACTGACCAGAACAGTAGCTCCTCTACTGTCTAATACAATGTACTTGCTGGGAGCAGACACGAGAGCTATTTGCACTGTGTATGACAATGGGAGCTCAATAGTGACTCTTCCCACCAGAAAACAACTCTTGCCTGTAGGACCAGAAACTGCATGGGATTCAACTCCATTTAGGACTGGGAAACAAATCATAGCTCGCCTTAGAAGAAACACACTCTGCTTTTGAGAAAAGAGCATTCTTCTACTCTACTGTGTTTCCTAAACGGCCAGAACAGTGAGCTTGCTCAGAACAAAAGAACTGTGCTTCATACACACGGGCCATATCTAGTTCAACTCTGCATAGGAAACTGACAAGAACAGTAGCTCCACTTCTGTCTAATACAATGTACTTGCTGGGAGCAGACGCGAGAGCTATTTGCACTGTGTATGACAATGGGAGCTCAATTGTGACTCTTCCCACCAGAAAACAACTCTTGCCTGTAGGACAAGAAACTGCATGTGATTCAACTCCATTTAGGACTGGGAAACAAACCATAGCTCGCCTTAGAAGTAACACAATCTGCTTTTGAGAAAAGAGCACTCTTCTACTCTATTGTGTTTCTTATAGGGCCAGAACAGTGAGCTTGCTCAGAACAAAAGAACTGTGCTTCCTACACACACATGCCATATCTAGTTCAACTCTGCTTAGGAAACTGACAAGAAGAGTAGATACTCTTCAATCCAATACACTTTACATGCTGGGAACAGACGCCCGTGCTATTTGCCCTGTGTATGACAATGGGAGCACAATAGTGACTCTTCTTACCAGAAAACAACTCTTGCTCATGGGACCAGAAACTGCATGTGATTCAACTCCATTTAGGACTGGGAAACAAACGCTAGCTTGCCTTACAAGAAACACACTCTGCTTTTGAGAAAAGAGCACTCTTCTACTCTACTGTGTTTCCTATGGGGTCCGAACAGTGAGCTTGCTCAGAACAAAAGATCTGTGCTTCCTACACACATGGGCCATATCTAGTTCAACTCTGTTTCGGAAACTGACAAGAACAGTAGCTCCTCTTCAGTCCAATACACTGTACTTGCTGGGAGCAGACGCGAGTGCTATTCGCACTGTGTATGGCAAAGGGAACACCATAGTGACTTTCCTTACCAGAAAACAACTGTTGCTCGTAGTACCAGAAACTGCATGTGATTCAATTCCATTAAGGACTGGGAAACAAACGCTAGCTCCCCTTACAAGAAACACACTCTGCTTTTGAGAAAAGAGCATTCTTCTACTCTACTGTGTTTCCTAAATGGCCAGAACAGTGAGCTTGCTCAGAACAAAAGAACTGTGCTTCATACACACGGGCCATATCTAGTTCAACACTGCTTAGGAAACTGACAAGAACCGTAGCTCCTCTTCTGTCCAATACACTGTACTTGCTAGGAGCAGACGTGAGTGCTATTTACACTGTGTATGGCAATGGGAGCGCAATAGTGTCTCTTCTTTCCAGAAAACAACTCTTGCTTGTAGGACCAGAAACTGCATGGGATTCAACTTCATTTCTCACTGGGAAACAAACACTAGCTAGCATTACAAGAAACACACTCTGCTTTTGAGAAAAGAGCACTCTTCTACTCTACTGTGTTTCCTATAGGTTCAGAACAATGAGCTTGCTCAGAACAAAAGAACTGTGCTTCCTACACACACGGGCCATATCTAGTTCAACTCTGCATAGGAAACTGACCAGAACAGTAGCTCCTCTTCTGTCTAATACAATGTACTTGCTGGGAGCAGACGCCAGGGCTATTTGCACTGTGTATGACAATGGGAGCTCAATTGTGACTCTTTCCACCAGAAAACAACTCTTGCTTGTAGGACCAGAAACTGCATGTGATTCAACTCCATTTAGGACTGGGAAACAAACCATAGCTCACCTTAGAAGTAACACACTCTGCTTTTGAGAAAAGAGCACTCTTCTACTCTAATGTGTTTCTTATAGGGCCAGAACAGTGAGCTTGCTCAGAACAAAAGAACTGTGCTTCCTACACACAGGTGCCATATCTAGTTCAACTCTGCTTAGGAAACTGACAAGAAGAGTAGATCCTCTTCAATCCAATACACTTTACATGCTGGGAACAGACGCCCGTGCTATTTGCCCTGTGTATGACAATGGGAGCACAATAGTGACTCCTCTTACCAGAAAACAACTCTTGCTCGTAGGACCAGAAACTGCATGTGATTCAACTCCATTTAGGACTGGGAAACAAACGCTAGCTTGCCTTACAAGAAACACACTCTGCTTTTGAGAAAAGAGCACTCTTCTACTCTACTGTGTTTCCTATGGGGTCCGAACAGTGAGCTTGCTCAGAACAAAAGAACTGTGCTTCCTACACACATGGGCCATGTCTAGTTCAACTCTATTTCGGAAACTGACAAGAAGAGTAGCTCTTCTTCAGTCCAATACCCTGTACTTGCTGGGAGCAGACGCGAGTGCTATTCGCACTGTGTATGGCAAAGGGAACACCATAGTGACTTTCCTTACCAGAAAACAACTGTTGCTCGTAGTACCAGAAACTGCATGTGATTCAATTCCATTAAGGACTGGGAAACAAACGCTAGCTCCCCTTAGAAGAAACACACTCTGCTTTTGAGAAAAGAGCATTCTTCTACTCTACTGTGTTTCCTATGTGGTCTGAACAGTGAGCTTGCTCAGAACAAAAGAACTGTGCTTGCTACACACACGGGCCATATGTAGTTCAACTCTGCTCAGGAAACTGACAGGAATAGTAGCTCCTCTTCAGTCCAATACACTGTACTTGCTGGGAGCAGACGCGAGAGCTATTTGCACTGTATATGACATTGGGAGCTTAATAGTGACTCTTCTTACCAGAAAACAACTCTTGCTCGTAGGACCAGAAACTGCATGGGATTCAACTTCGTTTCTGACTGGGAAACAAACACTAGCTAGCCTTACAAGAAACACACTCTGCTTTTGAGAAAAGAGCACTCTTCTACTCTACTGTATTTCCTATAGGGCCAGAACAGCAAGCTTGCTCAGAACAATAGAACTGTGCTTCCTACACACACGGGCCATATCTAGTTCAACTCTGCTTTGGAAACTGACAAGAACAGTAGCTCCTCTACTGTACAATACACTGTACTTGCTGGGAACAGACGCGAATGCTATTTGCACCGAGTATGGCAATGGAAGCACAATAGTGACTCTTTTTCCAGAAAACAACTCTTGATCGTAGGACCAGAAACTGCATGTGATTCAACTCCATTTAGGACTGGGAAACAAACGCTAGCTCGCCTTACAAGAAACACACTCTGCTTTTGAAAAAAGAGCACTCTTCTACTCTACTGTGTTTCCTAAGGGGTCCGAACAGTGAGCTTGCTCAGAACAAAAGAACTGTGCTTCCTACACACACGGGCCATATCTAGTTCAACTCTGGTTAGGAAACTGACAAGAACAGTATCACCTATTCTGTCCATTACACTGTACTTAATGGGAACAGACGCGAGTGCTATTTTCACTTTGAATGGCAATGGGAGCACAATAGTGACTCTTTTTAACAGAAAACAACTCTTGCTTGTAGGACCAGAAACTGCATGTGATTCAACACCATTTAGGACTGGGAAACAAATGCTAGCTCGCCTTACAAGAAACACACTCTGCTTTTGAGAAAAGAGGACTCTTCTACTCTATTGTGTTTCTTATAGGGCCAGAACAGTGAGCTTGCTCAGAACAAAAGAACTGTGCTTCCTACACACACGTGCCATATCTAGTTCAACTCTGCTTAGGAAACTGACAAGAAGAGTAGATCCTCTTCAATCCAATACACTTTACATGCTGGGAACAGACGCCCGTGCTATTTGCCCTGTGTATGACAATGGGAGCACAATAGTGACTCCTCTTACCAGAAAACAACTCTTGCTCGTAGGACCAGAAACTGCATGTGATTCAACTCCATTTAGGACTGGGAAACAAACGCTAGCTTGCCTTACAAGAAACACACTCTGCTTTTGAGAAAAGAGCACTCTTCTACTCTACTGTGTTTCCTATGGGGTCCGAACAGTGAGCTTGCTCAGAACAAAAGAACTGTGCTTCCTACACACACGGGCCATATCTAGTTCAACTCTGTTTCGGAAACTGACAAGAAGAGTAGCTCCTCTTCAGTCCAATACCCTGTACTTGCTGGGAGCAGGCACGAGTGCTATTCGCACTGTGTGTGGCTAAGGGAGCGCAATAGTGACTTTCCTTACCAGAAAACAACTGTTGCTCGTAGTACCAGAAACTGCACGTGATTCAACTCCATTTAGGACTCGGAAACAAACTCTAGCTTCCCTTACAAGAAACACACTCTGCTTTTGAGAAAAGAGCATTCTTCTACTCTACTGTGTTTCCTAAACGGCCAGAACATTGAGCATGCTCAGAACAAAAGAACTGTGCTTCCTACACAAACGGGCCACATCTAGTTCAATTCTGCTTAGGAAACTGACAAGAACAGTAGCTCCTCTTCAGTGCAGTACACTGTACATGCTGGGAGCAGATGCGAGTGCTATTTGCACTGTGTATGGCAATGGGAGCGCAATAGTGACTCTTCTTACCAGAAAAAAACTCTTGCTCGTAGTACCAGAAACTGCATGGGATTCAACTCCGTTTCTGACTGGGAAACAAACACTAGCTAGCCTTAAAAGAAACACACTCTGATTTGAGAAAAGAACACTCTTCTACTCTACTGGGTTTCCTCTGGGGTCCGAACAGTGAGCTTGCTCAGAACAAAAGAACTGTGCTTCCTACACACACGGGCCATATGTAGTTCAACTCTGCTCAGGAAACTGACAGGAATAGTAGCTCCTCTTCAGTCCAATACACTGTACTTGCTGGGAGCAGACGCGAGAGCTATTTGCACTGTATATGACATTGGGAGCTTAATAGTGACTGTTCTTACCAGAAAACAACTCTTGCTCGTAGGACCAGAAACTGCATGGGATTCAACTTCGTTTCTGACTCGGAAACAAACACTAGCTAGCCTTACAAGAAACACACTCTGCTTTTGAGAAAAGAGCACTCTTCTACTCTACTGTATTTCCTATAGGGCCAGAACAGCGAGCTTGCTCAGAACAATAGAACTGTGCTTCCTACACACACGGGCCATATCTAGTTCAACTCTGTTTGGAAACTGACAAGAACAGTAGCTCCTCTACTGTACAATACACTGTACTTGCTGGGAACAGACGCGAATGCTATTTGCACCGAGTATGGCAATGGAAGCACAATAGTGACTCTTTTTCCAGAAAAAAACTCTTGATCGTAGGACCAGAAACTGCATGTGATTCAACTCCATTTAGGACTGGGAAACAAACGCTAGCTCGCCTTACAAGAAACACACTCTGCTTTTGAGAAAAGAGCACTCTTCTACTCTACTGTGTTTCCTAAGGGGTCTGAACAGTGAGCTTGCTCAGAACAAAAGAACTGTGCTTCCTACACACACGGGCCATATCTAGTTCAACTCTGGTTAGGAAACTGACAAGAACAGTATCATCTATTCTGTCCATTACACTGTACTTAATGGGAACAGACGCGAGTGCTATTTGCACTTTGAATGGCAATGGGAGCACAATAGTGACTCTTTTTAACAGAAAACAACTCTTGCTTGTAGGACCAGAACCTGCATGTGATTCAACACCATTTAGGACTGGGAAACAAATGCTAGCTCGCCTTACAAGAAACACACTCTGCTTTTGAGAAAAGAGCACTCTTCTACTCTACTGTGTTTCCTATAGGGCCAGAACAGTTAGCTTGCTCAGAACAAAAGAACTGTGCTTCCTACACACACGGTCATATCTAGTTCAACTCTGCTTTGGAAACTGACAAGAACAGAAGATCCTCTTCAGTCCAATACACTGTACATGCTGGGAACAGACAACAGTGCTATTTGCGCTGTGTATGACAATGGGAGCATAATAGTGACTCTTCTTACAAGAAAAACAACTCTTGCTCATAAGACCAGAAACTGCATGTGATTCAACTCCATTTAGGACTGGGAAATAAACGCTAGCTCGCCTTACAAGAAACACACTCTGCTTTTGAGAAAAGAGCACTCTTCTACTCTACTGTGTTTCCTATGGGCTCGGAAGCGTGAGCTTGCTCAGAAAAAAAGAACTGTGCTTCCTACACACACGGGTCATATCTAGTTCAACTCTGCTTAGGAAACTGACAAGAACAGTATATCCTCTTCTTTCCAATACACTGTACTTGCTGGGAACATACGCGAGTGCTATTTGCACTGTGTGTGGCTAAGGGAGCGCAATAGTGACTTTCCTTACCAGAAAACAACTCTTGACCGTATGACCAGAAACTGCATGTGATTCAACTCCATTTCGGACTGGGAAACAAACTCTAGCTTCCCTTACAAGAAACACACTCTGCTTTTGAGAAAAGAGCACTCTTCTACTCTACAGTGTTTCTTATAGTGCCAGAACAGTGAGCTTGCTCAGAACAAAAGAACTGTGCTTCCTACACAAACGGGCCACATCTAGTTCAATTCTTCTTAGGAAACTGACAAGAACAGTAGCTCCTCTTCAGTGCAGTACACTGTACTTGCTGGGAGCAGATGCGAGTGCTATTTGCACTGTGTATGGCAATGGGAGCGCAATAGTGACTCTTCTTACCAGAAAAAAACTCTTGCTCGTAGGACCAGAAACTGCATGGGATTCAACTGCGTTTCTGACTGGGAAACAAACACTAGCTAGCCTTAAAAGAAACACACTCTGATTTGAGAAAAGAACACTCTTCTACTCTACTGGGTTTCCTCTGGGGTCCGAACAGTGAGCTTGCTCAGAAAAAAAGAACTCTGCTTCCTACACACACGGGCCATATCTAGTTCAACTCTGCTTAGGAAACTGACCTGAACAGTAGCTCCTCCTCTGTCCAATACACAGTACTTGCTGGGAACAGACGCCAGAGCTATTTGCACTGTGTATGGCAAAGGGAGCACAATGGTGACTCTTCTTACCAAAAAACAACTCTTGCTCATAGGACCAGAAACTGCCTGAGATTCAACACCATTTAGGACTGGGAAACAAATGCTAGCTCACCTTACAAGAAACACACTCTGCTTTTGAGAAAAGAGCACTCTTCTACTTTACTGTGTTTCCTAAAGGGCCAGAACAGTGAGCTTGCTCAGAACATAAGAAATGTGCTTCCTACACACACGGGCCATATCTAGTTCAACTCTGCTTAGGAAACTGACAAGAACAGTAGATCCTCTTCAGTCCAATACACTGTACATGCTGGGAACAGACGCCAGTGCTATTTGCCCTGTGTATGACAATGGGAGTACAATAGTGAATCCTCTTACCAGAAAACAACTCTTGCTCGTAGGAACAGAATCTGCATGGGATTCAACTCCATTTAGGATTGTGAAACAAACACTAGCTCGCCTTACAAGAAACACACTCTGCTTTGAGAAAAGAGCACACTTCTACTCCAGTGTGTTTCCTATAAGGCCAGAACAGTGAGCTTTCTTAGAACAAAAAACTGTGCTTCCCACACAAACGGGACATATCTAGTTCAACTCTGCTTAGGAAACTGACAAGAACAGTAGATCTTCTTCAGTGCAATACACTGTACTTGCTGGGAACAGACGCGAGTGCTATTTGCACTGTGTATGGCAAAGGTAGCACAATAGTGACTTTCCTTACCAGAAAACAACTCTTGATCGTAGTACCAAAAACTGCATGTGATTCAATTCCATTTAGGATTGGGAAACAAACGCTAGCTCACCTTTCAAGAAACACACTCTGCTTTTGAGAAAAGAGCACTCTTCTACTCTACTGTGTATCCTATAGGGCCAGAACAGTGAGCTTGCTCAGAACAAAAGAACTGTGCTTCATACACACACGGGCCATATCTAGTTCAACTCTGCTTATGAAACTGAAAAGAACAGTAGCTCCTCTTCTGTCCAATACACTGTACTTGCTGGGAACAGACGCGATTGCTATTTGCACTGTGTATGGCAATGGGGGCGCAATAGTGACTGTTCTTACCAGAAAACAACTCTTGCTTGTAAGACCAGAAACTGCATGGGATTCAACTCCGTTTCTGACTGGAAAACAAACACTAGCTCCCCTTACAAGAAACACACTCTGCTTTTAGGAAAGAGCACTCTTATACTCTACTGTGTTTCCTATGGAGTCTGAACAGTGAGCTTGCTCAGAACAAAAGAAATGAGCTTCCTACAAACACGAGTCATATCTAGTTCAACTCTGCTTAGGAAACTGACAAGAACAGTAGGTCCTCTTCAGTCCAAAACACTGTACTTGCTGGGAACAGACGCGATTGCTATTTGCACTGTGTATTGCAATGGGAGCACAATAGTGACTCTTTTTACCAGAAAAAAACTCTTGCTCATAGGACAAGAAACTGCATGGGATTCAACTTCATTTAAGACTGGGAAACAAACGCTAGCTCGCCTTAGAAGAAACACTCTCTGCTTTTGAGAAAAGAGCACTCTTCTACTCTACTGTGTTTCCTAAAGGGCCAGAACAGTGAGCTTGCTCAGAACAAAAGAACTGTGCTTCCTTCACACACCGTCCATATCTAGTTCAACTCTGCTTAGGAAACTGACAACAATAGTAGCTCCTCCTCAGTTCAATACACGGTACTTGCTGGGAGCAGACACGAGTGCTATTTGCACTGTGTATGGCAAAGGGAGCACAATAGTGACTCTTCTTACCAGAAAACAACTCTTGCCTGTAGGACCAGAAACTGAGAGCAATTCAACTTCGTTTCTGACTGGGAAACAAACACTAGCTAGCCTTACAAGAAACACACTCTGCTTTTGAGAAAAGAGCACTCTTCTACTCTACTGTGTTTCCTATGGGGTCCGAACAGTGAGCTTGCTCAGAACAAAAGAACTGTGCTTCCTACACACACGGGCCATATCTAGTTCAACTCTGCTTTGGAAACTGACAAGAACAGTAGATCGTCCTCAGTCCAATACATTGTACATGCTGGGAACAAACGACAGTGCTATTTGCTCTGTGTATGACAATGGGAGCGTAATAGTGCCTCTTATTACCAGAAAACAACTCTTGCTTGTAGGACCAGAAACTGCATGTGATTCAACTCCATTTAGGACTGGGAAACAAATGCCAGCTCGCCTTAGAAGAAACACACTTTGCTTTTGAGAAAAGAGCACTCATCTACTCTACTGTGTTTCCTATAAGTTATGAACAGTGAGCTTGCTCAGAACAAAAGAACTGTGCTTCCTACACACACGGGCCATATCTAGTTCAACTCTGCTTAGGAAACTGACAAGAACATTAGCTCCTCTTCTGTCCAATACAATGTACTTGCTGGGAGCAGACGCGAGAGCTATTTGCACTGTGTATGACAATGGGAGCTCAATAGTGACTCTTCCCACCAGAAAACAACTCTTGCCTGTAGGACCAGAAACTGCATGTGATTCAACTCCATTTAGGACTGGTAAACAAACACTAGCTTGCCTTAGAAGAAACGTACTCTGCTATTGAGAAAAGAGCACTCTTATACTCTACTGTGTTTCCTATAGGGCCAGAACAGTGAGCTTGCTCAGAACAAAAAACTGTGCCTCCTACACACAGGGGCCATATTTAGTGCAACTCTGCTTAGGAAACTGACAAGAACAGTAGCTCCTGTTCTGTCCAATACACTGTACTTGCTGGGAATAGACGCCAGTGCTATTTGCCCTGTGTATGACAATGGGAGCACAATAGTGACTCTTCTTACCAGAAAACAATTCTTGCTCATAGGACCAGAAACTGCATGGGACTCAACTCCATTTAGGACTGGGAAACAAACGCTAGCTTGCCTTACAAGAAACACACTCTGCTTTTGAGAAAAGAGCACTCTTCTACTCTACTGTGTTTCCTATGGGGTCCGACAGAGAGTTTGCTCAGAACAAAAGAACTGTGCTTCCTACACACATGGATCATATCTTGTTCAACTCTGCTTCGGAAACTGACAAGAACAGTAGCTCCTCTTCAGTCCAATACACTGTATTTGCTGGGAGCAGACGTGAGTGCTATTTGCACTGTGTATGACAAAGGGAGCACCATAGTGACTTTCCTTACCAGAAAACAACTGTTGCTCGTAGTACTAGAAACTACATGTGATTCAATTCCATTTAGGACTGGGAAACAAACGCCAGCTCCCCTTACAAGAAACACACTCTGCTTTTGAGAAAAGAGCATTCTTCTACACTACTGTTTTTCCTACAGGGCCAGAAGAGTGAGCTTGCTCAGAACAAAAGAACTGTGCTTCCTACACACACGGGCCATATCTAGTAAAACTCTGCTTAGTAAACTGACAAGAACAGTAGCTACTCCTCTGTCCAATACACAGTACTTGCTGGGAACAGACGCCAGTGCTATTTGCACTGTGTATGGCAATGGGAGCGCAATGGTGACTCTCGTTACCAGAAAACAACTCTTGCTTGTAGGACCAGAAACTGCATGGGATTCAACTCCGTTTCTGACTGGGAAACAAACACTAGCTAGCCTTAAAAGAAACACACTCTGCATTTGAGAAAAGAACACTCTTCTACTCTACTGTGTTTCCAATGGGGTCCGAACAGTGAGCTTGCTCAGAACAATACAACTGTGCTTCCTACACACACGTGCCATATCTAGTTCAACTCTGCTTAGGAAACTGACAAGAAGAGTAGATCCTCTTCAATCCAATACACTTTACATGCTGGGAACAGACGCCCGTGCTATTTGCCCTGTGTATGACAATGGGAGCACAATAGTGACTCTTCTTACCAGAAAACAACTCTTGCTCGTAGGACCAGAAACTGCATGTGATTCAACTCCATTTAGGACTGGGAATCAAACGCTAGCTCCCCTTACAAGAAACACACTCTGCTTTTGAGAAAAGAGCATTCTTCTACTCTACTGTGTTTCCTAAACGGCCAGAACAGTGAGCTTGCTCAGAACAAAAGAACTGTGCTTCATACACACGGGCCATATCTAGTTCAACTCTGCTTAGGAAACTGACAAGAACTGTAGCTCCTCTTCAGTCCAATACACTGTACTTGCTAGGAGCAGACGTGAGTGCTATTTACACTGTGTATGGCAATGGGAGCGCAATAGTGACTCTTCTTACCAGAAAACAACTCTTGCTTGTAGGACCAGAAACTGCATGGGATTCAACTTCATTTCTCACTGGGAAACAAACACTAGCTAGCCTTACAAGAAACACACTCTGCTTTTGAGAAAAGAGCACTCTTCTACTCTACTGTGTTTCCTATAGGTTCAGAACAATGAGCTTGCTCAGAACAAAAGAACTGTGCTTCCTACACAAACGGGCCATATCTAGTTCAACTCTGCATAGGAAACTGACAAGAACAGTAGCTCCTCTTCTGTCTAATACAATGTACTTGCTGGGAGCAGACGCGAGAGCTATTTGCACTGTGTATGACAATGGGAGCTCAATTGTGACTCTTCTTACCAGAAAACAACTCTTGCTCGTAGGACCAGAAACTGCATGTGATTCAACTATATTTAGGCCTGGGAAACAAACGCTAGCTCGCCTTACAAGAAACACACTCTGCTTTTGAGAAAAGAGCACTCTTCTACTCTACTGTGTTTCTTATAGGGCCAGAACAGTGAGCTTGCTCAGAACAAAAGAACTGTGCTTCCTATACACACGGACCATATCTAGTTCAACTCTGCTTAGGAAACTGACAAGAACAGTAGATCCTCTTCCGTCTAACACACTGTACATGCTGGGAACCTATGCCAGTGCTATTTGCCCTGTGTATGGCAATGGGAGCGCAATAGTGACTCTTCTTACCAGAAAACAACTCGTGCTCCTAGGACCAGAAACTGCATGGGATTCAACTCCATTTAGGACTGGCAAACAAACGCTAGCTCGCCTTACAAGAAACACACTCTGCTTTTGAGAAAAGAGCATTCTTCTACTCTACTGTATATCCTATGGGGCCAGAACAGTGAGCTTGCTCAGAACAAAAGAACTGTGCTTCCTACACACACGGGCCATATCTAGTTCAACTCTGCTTAGGAAACTGACCAGAACAGTAGCTCCTCTTCAGTCCAATACACTGTACATGCTGGGAACAGATGCGAGTGCTATTTGCACTCTGTATGGCAATGGGAGTGCAATAGTGACTCTTCTTACCAGAAAACAACTCTTGCTTGTAAGAACAGAAACTGCATGGGATTCAACTCCATTTCTGACTGGAAAACAAACACTAGCTAGCCTTACAAGAAACACACTCTGCTTTTGAGAAAAGAGCACTCTTCTACTCTACTGTGTTTCCTATGGAATCTGAACAGTGAGCTTGCTCAGAACAAATGAAATGTCCTTCCTACACACACGGGTCATATCTAGTTCAACTCTGCTTAGGAAACTGACAAGAACAGTAGGTCCTCTTCATTGCAATACACTGTACTTGCTGGGAACAGACTCGAGTGCTATTTGCACTGTGTATTGCAATGGGAGCACAATAGTGACTCTTTTTACCAGAAAAAAACTCTTGCTCATAGGACAAGAAACTGCATGTGATTCAACTTCATTTAGGACTGGGAAACAAACGCTAGCTCGCCTTAGAAGAAACACACTCTGCTTTTGAGAAAAGAGCACTCTTCTAATCTACTGTGTTTCCTAAAGGGCCAGAACAGTGAGCTTGCTCAGAACAAAAGAACTGTGCTTCCTACACACACCGTCCATATCTAGTTCAACTCTGCTTAGGAAACTGACAACAATAGTAGCTCCTCTTCAGTCCAATACACGGTACTTTATGGGAGCAGACACGAGTGCTATTTGCACTGTGTGTGGCAAAGGGAGCACAATAGTGACTCTTCTTACCAGAAAAAAATTCTTCCTTGTAGGACCAGAAACTGAGTGGGATTCAACTCCTTTTCTGACTGGGAAACAAACACTAGCTAGCCTTACAAGAAACACACTCTGCTTTTGAGAAAAGAGCACTCTTCTACTCTACTGTGTTTCCTATAGGTTCAGAACAGTGAGCTTGCTCAGAACAAAAGAACTGTGTTTCCTACACACATGGGCCATATCTAGTTCAACTCTGCTTCGGAAACTGACAAGAACAGTAGCTCCTTTTCAGTCCAATACACTGTACTTGCTGGGAGCAGACGCGAGTGCTATTTGCACTGTGTATGGCAAAGGGAGCACCAGAGTGACTTTCCTTACCAGAAAACAACTCTTGCTCGTAGGACCAGAAACTGCATAGGATTCAATTCCATGTAGGACTGGGAAACAAACGCTAGCTCCCCTTCCAAGAAACACACTCTGCTTTTGAGAAAAGAGCATTCTTCTACTCTACTGTGTTTTTTAAAGGGCCAGAACAGTGAGCTTGCTCAGAACAAAAGAACTGTGCTTCCTACACACGGGCCATATATAGTTCTACTCTGCTTAGAAAACTGACAAGAACAGTAGCTCCTATTCAGTCCAATACACTGTACTTGCTAGGAGCAGACGCGAGTGCTATTTGCACTGTGTATGGCAATGAGAGCGCAATAGTGACTCTTCTTACCAGAAAACAACTCTTGCTCGTAGGACCAGAAACTGCATGGGATTCAACTTCATTTCTCACTGGGAAACAAACACTAGCTAGCCTTACAAGAAACACACTCTGCTTTTGAGAAAAGAGCACTCTTCTACTCTAATGTGTTTCCTATAGGTTCAGAACAGTGAGCTTGCTCAGAACAAAAGAACTGTGCTTCCTACAAACACGGGCCATATCTAGTTCAACTCTGCATAGGAAACTGACCAGAACAGTAGCTCCTCTACTGTCTAATACAATGTACTTGCTGGGAGCAGACACGAGAGCTATTTGCACTGTGTATGACAATGGGAGCTCAATAGTGACTCTTCCCACCAGAAAACAACTCTTGCCTGTAGGACCAGAAAGTGCATGGGATTCAACTCCATTTAGGACTGGGAAACAAACCATAGCTCGCCTTAGAAGAAACACACTCTGTTTTTGAGAAAAGAGCATTCTTCTACTCTACTGTGTTTCCTAAACGGCCAGAACAGTGAGCTTGCTCAGAACAAAAGAACTGTGCTTCATATACACGGGCCATATCTAGTTCAACTCTGCATAGGAAACTGACAAGAACAGTAGCTCCACTTCTGTCTAATACAATGTACTTGCTGGGAGCAGACGCGAGAGCTATTTGCACTGTGTATGACAATGGGAGCTCAATTGTGACTCTTCCCACCAGAAAACAACTCTTGCCTGTAGGACAAGAAACTGCATGTGATTCACCTCCATTTAGGACTGGGAAACAAACCATAGCTCGCCTTAGAAGTAACACAATCTGCTTTTGAGAAAAGAGCACTCTTCTACTCTATTGTGTTTCTTATAGGGCCAGAACACTGAGCTTGCTCAGAACAAAAGAACTGTGCTTCCTACACACATATGCCATATCTAGTTCAACTCTGCTTAGGAAACTGACAAGAAGAGTAGATCCTCTTCAATCCAATACACTTTACATGCTGGGAACAGACGCCCGTGCTATTTGCCCTGTGTATGACAATGGGAGCACAATAGTGACTCTTCTTACCAGAAAACAACTCTTGCTCGTAGGACCAGAAACTGCATGTGATTCAACTCCATTTAGGACTGGGAAACAAACGCTAGCTTGCCTTACAAGAAACACACTCTGCTTTTGAGAAAAGAGCACTCTTCTACTCTACTGTGTTTCCTATGGGGTCCGAACAGTGAGCTTGCTCAGAACAAAAGATCTGTGCTTCCTACACACATGGGCCATATCTAGTTCAACTCTGTTTCGGGAAACTGACAAGAACAGTAGCTCCTCTTCAGTCCAATACACTGTACTTGCTGGGAGCAGACGCGAGTGCTATTCGCACTGTGTATGGCAAAGGGAACACCATAGTGACTTTCCTTACCAGAAAACAACTGTTGCTCGTAGTACCAGAAACTGCATGTGATTCAATTCCATTAAGGACTGGGAAACAAATGCTAGCTCCCCTTACAAGAAACACACTCTGCTTTTGAGAAAAGAGCATTCTTCTACTCTACTGTGTTTCCTAAAGGGCCAGAACAGTGAGCTTGCTCAGAACCAAAGAATCGTGCTTGCTACACACGGGCCATATATAGTTCAACTCTGCTTAGGAAACTGACAAGAACAGTAGCTCCTATTCAGTCGAATACACTGTACTTGCTAGGAGCAGACGCGAGTGCTATTTGCACTGTGTATGGCAATGAGAGTGCAATAGTGACTCTTCTTACCAGAAAACAACTCTTGCTTGTAAGAACAGAAACTGCATGGGATTCAACTCCGTTTCTGACTGGAAAACAAACACTAGCTAGCCTTACAAGAAACACACTCTGCTTTTGAGAAAAGAGCACTCTTCTACTCTACTGTGTTTCCTATGGAGTCTGAACAGTGAGCTTGCTCAGAACAAATGAAATGTCCTTCCTACACACACGGGTCATATCTAGTTCAACTCTGCTTAGGAAACTGACATGAACAGTAGGTCCTCTTCATTGCAATACACTGTACTTGCTGGGAACAGACGCGAGTGCTATTTGCACTGTGTATTGCAATGGGAGCACAATAGTGACTCTTTTTACCAGAAAAAAAATTTGCTCATAGGACAAGAAACTGCATGTGATTCAACTTCATTTAGGACTGGGAAACAAACGCTAGCTCGCCTTAGAAGAAACACACTCTGCTTTTGAGAAAAGAGCACTCTTCTACTCTACTGTGTTTCCTAAAGGGCCAGAACAGTGAGCTTGCTCAGAACAAAAGAACTGTGCTTCCTACACACACCGTCCATATCTATTTCAACTCTGCTTAGGAAACTGACAACAATAGTAGCTCCTCTTCAGTCCAATACACGGTACTTTATGGGAGCAGACACGAGTGCTATTTGCACTGTGTGTGGCAAAGGGAGCACAATAGTGACTCTTCTTACCAGAAAAAAACTCTTCCTTGTAGGACCAGAAACTGAGTGGGATTCAACTCCTTTTCTGACTGGGAAACAAACACTAGCTAGCCTTACAAGAAACACACTCTGCTTTTGAGAAAAGAGCACTCTTCTACTCTACTGTGTTTCCTATAGGTTCAGAACAGTGAGCTTGCTCAGAACAAAAGAACTGTGCTTCCTACACACACGGGCCATATCTAGTTCAACTCTGCATAGGAAACTGACAAGAACAGTAGCTCCTCTCTGTCTAACACAATGTACTTGCTGGGAGCAGACGCGAGAGCTATTTGCACTGTGTATGACAATGGGAACTCAATAGTGACTCTTCCCACCAGAAAACAACTCTTGCCTGTAGGACCAGAAACTGCATGTGATTCAACTCCATTTAGGACTGGGAAACAAACCATAGCTCGCCTTAGAAGAAACACACTCTGCTTTTGAGAAAAGAGCACTCTTCTACTCTACTGTGTTTCTTATAGGGCCAGAACAGTGAGCTTGCTCAGAACAAAAGAAGTGTGCTTCCTACACACATGGGCCATATCTAGTTCAACTCTGCTTCGGAAACTGACAAGATCAGTAGTTCCTCTTCAGTCCAATACACTGTACTTGCCGGGAGCAGACGCGAGTGCTATTTGCACTGTGTAGGGCAATGGGAGTACAATAGTGACTCTTCTTACCAGAAAACAACTCTTGCTCGTAGGACCAGAAACTGCGTGTGATTCAACTCTGTTTCTGACTGGGAAACAAACACTAGCTAGCCTTACAAGAAACACACTCTGCTTTTGAGAAAAGAACACTCGCCTACTCTACTGTGTTTCCCATGGAGTCCAAAAAGTGAGTTGCTCAGAACAAAAGAACTGTGTTTCCTACACACATGGGCCATATCTAGTTCAACTCTGCTTCGGAATCTGACAAGAACAGTAGCTCCTCTTCAGTCCAATACACTGTACTTGCTGGGAGCAGACGCGAGTGCTATTTGCACTGTGTATGGCAAAGGGAGCACCAGAGTGACTTTCCTTACCAGAAAACAACTCTTGCTCGTAGGACCAGAAACTGCATGGGATTCAATTCCATGTAGGACTGGGAAACAAACGCTAGCTCCCCTTCCAAGAAACACACTCTGCTTTTGAGAAAAGAGCATTCTTCTACTCTACTGTGTTTCCTAAAGGGCCAGAACAGTGAGCTTGCTCAGAACAAAAGAACTGTGCTTCCTACACACGGGCCATATATAGTTCAACTCTGCTTAGGAAACTGACAAGAACAGTAGCTCCTATTCAGTCCAATACACTGTACTTGCTAGGAGCAGACGCGAGTGCTATTTGCACTGTGTATGGCAATGAGAGCGCAATAGTGACTCTTCTTACCAGAAAACAACTCTTGCTCGTAGGACCAGAAACTGCATGGGATTCAACTTCATTTCTCACTGGGAAACAAACACTAGCTAGCTTTACAAGAAACACACTCTGCTTTTGAGAAAACAGCACTCTTCTACTCTAATGTGTTTCCTATAGGTTCAGAACAGTGAGCTTGCTCAGAACAAAAGAACTGTGCTTCCTACACACACGGGCCATATCTAGTTCAACTCTACATAGGAAACTGACCAGAACAGTAGCTCCTCTACTGTCTAATACAATGTACTTGCTGGGAGCAGACACGAGAGCTATTTGCACTGTGTATGACAATGGGAGCTCAATAGTGACTCTTCCCACCAGAAAACAACTCTTGCCTGTAGGACCAGAAAGTGCATGGGATTCAACTCCATTTAGGACTGGGAAACAAATCATAGCTCGCCTTAGAAGAAACACACTCTGCTTTTGAGAAAAGAGCATTCTTCTACTCTACTGTGTTTCCTAAACGGCCAGAACAGTGAGCTTGCTCAGAACAAAAGAACTGTGCTTCATATACACGGGCCATATCTAGTTCAACTCTGCATAGGAAACTGACAAGAACAGTAGCTCCACTTCTGTCTAATACAATGTACTTGCTGGGAGCAGACGCGAGAGCTATTTGCACTGTGCATGACAATGGGAGCTCAATTGTGACTCTTCCCACCAGAAAACAACTCTTGCCTGTAGGACAAGAAACTGCATGTGATTCAACTCCATTTAGGACTGGGAAACAAACCATAGCTCGCCTTAGAAGTAACACAATCTGCTTTTGAGAAAAGAGCACTCTTCTACTCTATTGTGTTTCTTATAGGGCCAGAACACTGAGCTTGCTCAGAACAAAAGAACTGTGCTTCCTACACACACATGCCATATCTAGTTCAACTCTGCTTAGGAAACTGACAAGAAGAGTAGATCCTCTTCAATCCAATACACTTTACATGCTGGGAACAGACGCCCGTGCTATTTGCCCTGTGTATGACAATGGGAGCACAATAGTGACTCTTCTTACCAGAAAACAACTCTTGCTCGTAGGACCAGAAACTGCATGTGATTCAACTCCATTTAGGACTGGGAAACAAACGCTAGCTTGCCTTACAAGAAACACACTCTGCTTTTGAGAAAAGAGCACTCTTCTACTCTACTGTGTTTCCTATGGGGTCCGAACAGTGAGCTTGCTCAGAACAAAAGATCTGTGCTTCCTACACACATGGGCCATATCTAGTTCAACTCTGTTTCGGAAACTGACAAGAACAGTAGCTCCTCTTCAGTCCAATACACTGTACTTGCTGGGAGCAGACGCGAGTGCTATTCGCACTGTGTATGGCAAAGGGAACACCATAGTGACTTTCCTTACCAGAAAACAACTGTTGCTCGTAGTACCAGAAACTGCATGTGATTCAATTCCATTAAGGACTGGGAAACAAACGCTAGCTCCCCTTACAAGAAACACACTCTGCTTTTGAGAAAAGAGCATTCTTCTACTCTACTGTGTTTCCTAAAGGGCCAGAACAGTGAGCTTGCTCAGAACCAAAGAATTGTGCTTGCTACACACGGGCCATATATAGTTCAACTCTGCTTAGGAAACTGACAAGAACAGTAGCTCCTATTCAGTCGAATACACTGTACTTGCTAGGAGCAGACGCGAGTGCTGTTTGCACTGTGTATGGCAATGAGAGTGCAATAGTGACTCTTCTTACCAGAAAACAACTCTTGCTTGTAAGAACAGAAACTGCATGGGATTCAACTCCGTTTCTGACTGGAAAACAAACACTAGCTAGCCTTACAAGAAACACACTCTGCTTTTGAGAAAAGAGCACTCTTCTACTCTACTGTGTTTCCTATGGAGTCTGAACAGTGAGCTTGCTCAGAACAAATGAAATGTCCTTCCTACACACACGGGTCATATCTAGTTCAACTCTGCTTAGGAAACTGACAAGAACAGTAGGTCCTCTTCATTGCAATACACTGTACTTGCTGGGAACAGACGCGAGTGCTATTTGCACTGTGTATTGCAATGGGAGCACAATAGTGACTCTTTTTACCAGAAAAAAACTCTTGCTCATAGGACAAGAAACTGCATGTGATTCAACTTCATTTAGGACTGGGAAACAAACGCTAGCTCGCCTTAGAAGAAACACACTCTGCTTTTGAGAAAAGAGCACTCTTCTACTCTACTGTGTTTCCTAAAGGGCCAGAACAGTGAGCTTGCTCAGAACAAAAGAACTGTGCTTCCTACACACACCGTACATATCTAGTTCAACTCTGCTTAGGAAAGTGACAACAATAGTAGCTCCTCTTCAGTCCAATACACGGTACTTTATGGGAGCAGACACGAGTGCTATTTGCACTGTGTGTGGCAAAGGGAGCACAATAGTGACTCTTCTTACCAGAAAAAAACTCTTCCTTGTAGGACCAGAAACTGAGTGGGATTCAACTCCTTTTCTGACTGGGAAACATACACTAGCTAGCCTTACAAGAAACACACTCTGCTTTTGAGAAAAGAGCACTCTTCTACTCTACTGTGTTTCCTATAGGTTCAGAACAGTGAGCTTGCTCAGAACAAAAGAACTGTGCTTCCTACACACACGGGCCATATCTAGTTCAACTCTGCATAGGAAACTGACAAGAACAGTAGCTCCTCTTCTGTCTAATACAATGTACTTGCTGGGAGCAGACGCGAGAGCTATTTGCACTGTGTATGACAATGGGAACTCAATAGTGACTCTTCCCACCAGAAAACAACTCTTGCCTGTAGGACCAGAAACTGCATGTGATTCAACTCCATTTAGGACTGGGAAACAAACCATAGCTCGCCTTAGAAGAAACACACTCTGCTTTTGAGAAAAGAGCACTCTTCTACTCTACTGTGTTTCTTATAGGGCCAGAACAGTGAGCTTGCTCAGAACAAAAGAAGTGTGCTTCCTACACACATGGGCCATATCTAGTTCAACTCTGCTTCGGAAACTGACAAGAACAGTAGCTCCTCTTCAGTCCAATACACTGTACTTGCTGGGAGCAGACGCGAGTGCTATTTGCACTGTGTATGGCAAAGGGAGCACCAGAGTGACTTTCCTTACCAGAAAACAACTCTTGCTCGTAGGACCAGAAACTGCATGGGATTCCATTCCATGTAGGACTGGGAAACAAACGCTAGCTCCCCTTCAAAGAAACACACTCTGCTTTTGAGAAAAGAGCATTCTTCTACTCTACTGTGTTTCCTAAAGGGCCAGAACAGTGAGCTTGCTCAGAACAAAAGAACTGTGCTTCCTACACACGGGCCATATATAGTTCAACTCTGCTTAGGAAACTGACAAGAACAGTAGCTCCTATTCAGTCCAATACACTGTACTTGCTAGGAGCAGACGCGAGTGCTATTTGCACTGTGTATGGCAATGAGAGCGCAATAGAGACTCTTCTTACCAGAAAACAACTCTTGCTCGTAGGACCAGAAACTGCAGGGGATTCAACTTCATTTCTCACTGGGAAACAAACACTAGCTAGCCTTACAAGAAACACACTCTGCTTTTGAGAAAAGAGCACTCTTCTACTCTACTGTGTTTCCTATAGGTTCAGAACAGTGAGCTTGCTCAGAACAAAAGAACTGTGCTTCCTACACACACGGGCCATATCTAGTTCAACTCTGCATAGGAAACTGACCAGAACAGTAGCTCCTCTACTGTCTAATACAATGTACTTGCTGGGAGCAGACACGAGAGCTATTTGCACTGTGTATGACAATGGGAGCTCAATAGTAACTCTTCCCACCAGAAAACAACTCTTGCCTGTAGGACCAGAAAGTGCATGGGATTCAACTCCATTTAGGACTGGGAAACAAACCATAGCTCGCCTTAGAAGAAACACACTCTGTTTTTGAGAAAAGAGCATTCTTCTACTCTACTGTGTTTCCTAAACGGCCAGAACAGTGAGCTTGCTCAGAACAAAAGAACTGTGCTTCATATACACGGGCCATATCTAGTTCAACTCTGCATAGGAAACTGACAAGAACAGTAGCTCCACTTCTGTCTAATACAATGTACTTGCTGGGAGCAGACGCGAGAGCTATTTGCACTGTGTATGACAATGGGAGCTCAATTGTGACTCTTCCCACCAGAAAACAACTCTTGCCTGTAGGACAAGAAACTGCATGTGATTCAACTCCATTTAGGACTGGGAAACAAACCATAGCTCGCCTTAGAAGTAACACAATCTGCTTTTGAGAAAAGAGCACTCTTCTACTCTATTGTGTTTCTTATAGGGCCAGAACACTGAGCTTGCTCAGAACAAAAGAACTGTGCTTCCTACACACACATGCCATATCTAGTTCAACTCTGCTTAGGAAACTGACAAGAAGAGTAGATCCTCTTCAATCCAATACACTTTACATGCTGGGAACAGACGCCCGTGCTATTTGCCCTGTGTATGACAATGGGAGCACAATAGTGACTCTTCTTACCAGAAAACAACTCTTGCTCGTAGGACCAGAAACTGCATGTGATTCAACTCCATTTAGGACTGGGAAACAAACGCTAGCTTGCCTTACAAGAAACACACTCTGCTTTTGAGAAAAGAGCACTCTTCTACTCTACTGTGTTTCCTATGGGGTCCGAACAGTGAGCTTGCTCAGAACAAAAGATCTGTGCTTCCTACACACATGGGCCATATCTAGTTCAACTCTGTTTCGGAAACTGACAAGAACAGTAGCTCCTCTTCAGTCCAAAACACTGTACTTGCTGGGAGCAGACGCGAGTGCTATTCGCACTGTGTATGGCAAAGGGAACACCATAGTGACTTTCCTCACCAGAAAACAACTGTTGCTCGTAGTACCAGAAACTGCATGTGATTCAATTCCATTAAGGACTGGGAAACAAATGCTAGCTCCCCTTACAAGAAACACACTCTGCTTTTGAGAAAAGAGCATTCTTCTACTCTACTGTGTTTCCTAAAGAGCCAGAACAGTGAGCTTGCACAGAACCAAAGAATTGTGCTTGCTACACACGGGCCATATATAGTTCAACTCTGCTTAGGAAACTGACAAGAACAGTAGCTCCTATTCAGTCGAATACACTGTACTTGCTAGGAGCAGACGCGAGTGCTATTTGCACTGTGTATGGCAATGAGAGTGCAATAGTGACTCTTCTTACCAGAAAACAACTCTTGCTTGTAAGAACAGAAACTGCATGGGATTCAACTCCGTTTCTGACTGGAAAACAAACACTAGCTAGCTTTACAAGAAACACACTCTGCTTTTGAGAAAAGAGCACTCTTCTACTCTACTGTGTTTCCTATGGAGTCTGAACAGTGAGCTTGCTCAGAACAAATGAAATGTCCTTCCTACACACACGGGTCATATCTAGTTCAACTCTGCTTAGGAAACTGACAAGAACAGTAGGTCCTCTTCATTGCAATACACTGTACTTGCTGGGAACAGACGCGAGTGCTATTTGCACTGTGTATTGCAATGGGAGCACAATAGTGACTCTTTTTACCAGAAAAAAAATTTGCTCATAGGACAAGAAACTGCATGTGATTCAACTTCATTTAGGACTGGGAAACAAACGCTAGCTCGCCTTAGAAGAAACACACTCTGCTTTTGAGAAAAGAGCACTCTTCTACTCTACTGTGTTTCCTAAAGGGCCAGAACAGTGAGCTTGCTCAGAACAAAAGAACTGTGCTTCCTACACACACCGTCCATATCTATTTCAACTCTGCTTAGGAAACTGACAACAATAGTAGCTCCTCTTCAGTCCAATACACGGTACTTTATGGGAGCAGACACGAGTGCTATTTGCACTGTGTGTGGCAAAGGGAGCACAATAGTGACTCTTCTTACCAGAAAAAAACTCTTCCTTGTAGGACCAGAAACTGAGTGGGATTCAACTCCTTTTCTGACTGGGAAACAAACACTAGCTAGCCTTACAAGAAACACACTCTGCTTTTGAGAAAAGAGCACTCTTCTACTCTACTGTGTTTCCTATAGGTTCAGAACAGTGAGCTTGCTCAGAACAAAAGAACTGTGCTTCCTACACACACGGGCCATATCTAGTTCAACTCTGCATAGGAAACTGACAAGAACAGTAGCTCCTCTTCTGTCTAATACAATGTACTTGCTGGGAGCAGACGCGAGAGCGATTTGCACTGTGTATGACAATGGGAACTCAATAGTGATTCTTCCCACCAGAAAACAACTCTTGCCTGTAGGACCAGAAACTGCATGTGATTCAACTCCATTTAGGACTGGGAAACAAACCATAGCTCGCCTTAGAAGAAACACACTCTGCTTTTGAGAAAAGAGCACTCTTCTACTCTACTGTGTTTCTCATAGGGCCAGAACAGTGAGCTTGCTCAGAACAAAAGAAGTGTGCTTCCTACACACATGGGCCATATCTAGTTCAACTCTGCTTCGGAAACTGACAAGAACAGTAGCTCCTCTTCAGTCCAATACACTGTACTTGCCGGGAGCAGACGTGAGTGCTATTTGCACTGTGTATGGCAATGGGAGTACAATAGTGACTCTTCTTACCAGAAAACAACTCTTGCTCGTAGGACCAGAAACTGCGTGTGATTCAACTCTGTTTCTGACTGGGAAACAAACACTAGCTAGCCTTACAAGAAACACACTCTGCTTTTGAGAAAAGAACACTCGCCTACTCTACTGTGTTTCCCATGGAGTCCAAAAAGTGAGTTGCTCAGAACAAAAGAACTGTGTTTCCTACACACATGGGCCATATCTAGTTCAACTCTGCTTCGGAAACTGACAAGAACAGTAGCTCCTCTTCAGTCCAATACACTGTACTTGCTGGGAGCAGACGCGAGTGCTATTTGCACTGTGTATGGCAAAGGGAGCACCAGAGTGACTTTCCTTACCAGAAAACAACTCTTGCTCATAGGACCAGAAACTGCATGGGATTCAATTCCATGTAGGACTGGGAAACAAACGCTAGCTCCCCTTCCAAGAAACACACTCTGCTTTTGAGAAAAGAGCATTCTTCTACTCTACTGTGTTTCCTAAAGGGCCAGAACAGTGAGCTTGCTCAGAACAAAAGAACTGTGCTTCCTACACACGGGCCATATATAGTTCAACTCTGCTTAGGAAACTGACAAGAACAGTAGCTCCTATTCAGTCCAATACACTGTACTTGCTAGGAGCAGACGCGAGTGCTATTTGCACTGTGTATGGCAATGAGAGCGCAATAGTGACTCTTCTTACCAGAATACAACTCTTGCTCGTAGGACCAGAAACTGCATGGGATTCAACTTCATTTCTCACTGGGAAACAAACACTAGCTAGCTTTACAAGAAACACACTCTGCTTTTGAGAAAAGAGCACTCTTCTACTCTAATGTGTTTCCTATAGGTTCAGAACAGTGAGCTTGCTCAGAACAAAAGAACTGTGCTTCCTACACACACGGGCCATATCTAGTTCAACTCTACATAGGAAACTGACCAGAACAGTAGCTCCTCTTCTGTCTAATACAATGTACTTGCTGGGAGCAGACACGAGAGCTATTTGCACTGTGTATGACAATGGGAGCTCAATAGTGACTCTTCCCACCAGAAAACAACTCTTGCCTGTAGGACCAGAAAGTGCATGGGATTCAACTCCATTTAGGACTGGGAAACAAATCATAGCTCGCCTTAGAAGAAACACACTCTGCTTTTGAGAAAAGAGCACTCTTCTACTCTACTGTGTTTCCTATGGAGTCTGAACAGTGAGCTTGCTCAGAACAAAAGAACTGTGCTTCATACACACGGGCCATATCTAGTTCAACACTGCTTAGGAAACTGACAAGAACCGTAGCTCCTCTTCTGTCCAATACACTGTACTTGCTAGGAGCAGACGTGAGTGCTATTTACACTCTGTATGGCAATGGGAGCGCAATAGTGACTCTTCTTACCAGAAAACAACTCTTGCTTGTAGGACCAGAAACTGCATGGGATTCAACTTCATTTCTCACTGGGAAACAAACACTAGCTAGCCTTACAAGAAACACACTCTGCTTTTGAGAAAAGAGCACTCTTCTACTCTACTGTGTTTCCTATAGGTTCAGAACAATGAGCTTGCTCAGAACAAAAGAACTGTGCTTCCTACACACACGGGCCATATCTAGTTCAACTCTGCATAGGAAACTGACAAGAACAGTAGCTCCTCTTCTGTCTAATACAATGTACTTGCTGGGAGCAGACGCGAGAGCTATTTGCACTGTGTATGACAATGGGAGCTCAATTGTGACTCTTCCCACCAGAAAACAACTCTTGCCTGTAGGACAAGAAACTGCATGTGATTCAACTCCATTTAGGACTGGGAAACAAACCATAGCTCGCCTTAGAAGTAACACACTCTGCTTTTGAGAAAAGAGCACTCTTCTACTCTATTGTGTTTCTTATAGGGCCAGAACAGTGAGCTTGCTCAGAACAAAAGAACTGTGCTTCCTACACACATGTGCCATATCTAGTTCAACTCAGCTTAGGAAACTGACAAGAAGAGTAGATCCTCTTCAATCCAATACACTTTACATGCTGGGAACAGACGCCCGTGCTATTTGCCCTGTGTATGACAATGGGAGCACAATAGTGACTCTTCTTACCAGAAAACAACTCTTGCTCGTAGGACCAGAAACTGCATGTGATTCAACTCCATTTAGGACTGGGAAACAAACGCTAGCTTGCCTTACAAGAAACACACTCTGCTTTTGAGAAAAGAGCACTCTTCTACTCTACTGTGTTTCCTATGGGGTCCGAACAGTGAGCTTGCTCAGAACAAAAGAACTGTGCTTCCTACACACATGGGCCATATCTAGTTCAACTCTGTTTCAGAAACTGACAAGAACAGTAGCTACTCTTCAGTCCAATACACTGTACTTGCTGGGAGCAGACGCGAGTGCTATTCGCACTGTGTATGGCAAAGGGAACACCATAGTGACTTTCCTTACCAGAAAACAACTGTTGCTCGTAGTACCAGAAACTGCATGTGATTCAATTCCATTAAGGACTGGGAAACAAACGCTAGCTCCCCTTACAAGAAACACACTCTGCTTTTGAGAAAAGAGCATTCTTCTACTCTACTGTGTTTCCTAAACGGCCAGAACAGTGAGCTTGCTCAGAACAAAAGAACTGTGCTTCATACACACGGGCCATATCTAGTTCAACTCTGCTTAGGAAACTGACAAGAACCGTAGCTCCTCTTCAGTCCAATACACTGTACTTGCTATTAGCAGACGTGAGTGCTATTTACACTGTGTATGTCAATGGGAACGCAATAGTGACTCTTCTTACCAGAAAACAACTCTTGCTTGTAGGACCAGAAACTGCATGGGATTCAACTTCATTTCTCACTGGGAAACAAACACTAGCTAGCCTTACAAGAAACACACTCTGCTTTTGAGAAAAGAGCACTCTTCTACTCTACTGTGTTTCCTATAGGTTCAGAACAATGAGCTTGCTCAGAACAAAAGAACTGTGCTTCCTACACACACGGGCCATATCTAGTTCAACTCTGCATAGGAAACTGACAAGAACAGTAGCTCCTCTTCTGTCTAATACAATGTACTTGCTGGGAGCAGACGCGAGAGCTATTTGCACTGTGTATGACAATGGGAGCTCAATTGTGACTCTTCCCACCAGAAAACAACTCTTGCCTGTGGGACCAGAAACTGCATGTGATTCAACTCCATTTAGGACTGGGAAACAAACCATAGCTCGCCTTAGAAGTAACACACTCTGCTTAAGAGAAAAGAGCACTCTTCTACTCTATTGTGTTTCTTATAGGGCCAGAACAGTGAGCTTGCTCAGAACAAAAGAACTGTGCTTCCTACACATGTGCCATATCTAGTTCAACTCTGCTTAGGAAACTGACAAGAAGAGTAGATCCTCTTCAATCCAATACACTTTACACCCTGGGAACAGACGCCCGTGCTATTTGCCCTGTGTATGACAATGGGAGCACAATAGTGACTCTTCTTACCAGAAAACAACTCTTGCTCGTAGGACCAGAAACTGCATGTGATTCAATTCCATTTAGGACTGGGAAACAAAAGCTAGCTTGCCTTACAAGAAACGCACTCTGCTTTTGAGAAAAGAGCACTCTTCTACTCTACTGTGTTTCCTATGGGGTCCGAACAGTGAGCTTGCTCAGAACAAAAGAACTGTGCTTCCTACACACATGGGCCATATCTAGTTCAACTCTCTTTCGGAAACTGACAAGAACAGTAGCTCCTCTTCAGTCCAATACACTGTACTTGCAGGGAGCAGACGCGAGTGCTATTCGCACTGTGTATGGCAAAGGGAACACCATAGTGACTTTCCTTACCAGAAAACAACTGTTGCTCGTAGTACCAGAAACTGCATGTGATTCAATTCCATTAAGGACTGGGAAACAAACGCTAGCTCCCCTTACAAGAAACACACTCTGCTTTTGAGAAAAGAGCATTCTTCTACTCTACTGTGTATCCTATAGGGCCAGAACAGTGAGCTTGCTCAGAACAAAAGAACTGTGCTTCCTACACACACGGGCCATATCTAGTTCAACTCTGCTTAGGAAACTGACCAGAACAGTAGCTCCTCTTCAGTCCAATACACTGTAAATGCTGGGAACAGATGCGAGTGCTATTTGCACTCTGTATGGCAATGGGAGTGCAATAGTGACTCTTCTTACCAGAAAACAACTCTTGCTTGTAAGACCAGAAACTGCATGGGATTCAACTCCGTTTCTGACTGGAAAACAAACACTAGCTAGCCTTACAAGAAACACACTCTGCTTTTGAGAAAAGAGCACTCTTCTACTCTACTGTGTTTCCTATGGAGTCTGAACAGTGAGCTTGCTCAGAACAAAAGAAATGTCCTTCCTACACACACGGGTCATATCTAGTTCAACTCTGCTTAGGAAACTGACAAGAACAGTAGGTCCTCTTCATTGCAATACACTGTACTTGCTGGGAACAGACGCGAGTGCTATTTGCACTGTGTATTGCAATGGGAGCACAATAGTGACTCTTTTTACCAGAAAAAAACTCTTGCTCATAGGACAAGAAACTGCATGTGATTCAACTTCATTTAGGACTGGGAAACAAACGCTAGCTCGCCTTAGAAGAAACACACTCTGCTTTTGAGAAAAGTGCACTCTTCTACTCTACTGTGTTTCCTAAAGGGCCAGAACAGTGAGCTTGCTCAGAACAAAAGAACTGTGCTTCCTACACACACCGTGCATATCTAGTTCAACTCTGCTTAGGAAACTGACAACAATAGTAGCTCCTCTTCAGTCCAATACACGGTACTTTATGGGAGCAGACAAGAGTGCTATTTGCATTGTGTATGGCAAAGGGAGCACAATAGTGACTCTTCTTACCAGAAAAAAACTCTTCCTTGTATGACCAGAAACTGAGTGGGATTCAACTCCTTTTCTGACTGGGAAACAAACACTAGCTAGCCTTACAAGAAACACACTCTGCTTTTGAGAAAAGAGCACTCTTCTACTCTACTGTGTTTCCTATAGGTTCAGAACAGTGAGCTTGCTCAGAACAAAAGAACTGTGCTTCCTACACACACGGGCCATATCTAGTTCAACTCTGCATAGGACACTGACAAGAACAGTAGCTCCTCTTCTGTCTAATACAATGTACTTGCTGGGAGGAGACGCGAGAGCTCTTTGCACTGTGTATGACAATGGGAGCTCAATAGTGACTCTTCCCACCAGAAAACAACTCTTGCCTGTAGGACCAGAAAGTGCATGGGATTCAAATCCATTTAGGACTGGGAAACAAACCATAGCTCGCCTTAGAAGAAACACACTCTGCTTTTGAGAAAAGAGCATTCTTCTACTCTACTGTGTTTCCTAAACGGCCAGAACAGTGAGCTTGCTCAGAACAAAAGAACTGTGCTTCATACACACGGGCCATATCTAGTTCAACTCTGCATAGGAAACTGACAAGAACAGTAGCTACTCTTCAGTCCAATACACTGTACTTGCTGGGAGCAGACGCGAGTGCTATTTGCACTGTGTATGGCAAAGGGAGCAGCATAGTGACTTTCCTTACCAGAAAACAACTGTTGCTCGTAGTACCAGAAACTGCATGTGATTCAATTCCATTTAGGACTGCGAAACAAACGCTAGCTCCCCTTACAAGAAACACACTCTGCTTTTGAGAAAAGAACATTCTTCTACTCTACTGTATTTCCTAAACGGCCAGAACAGTGAGCTTGCTCAGAACAATAGAACTGTGCTTCATACACACGGGCCATATCTATTTCAACTCTGCTTAGGAAACTGACAAGAACCGTAGCTCCTCTTCAGTCCAATACACTGTACTTGCTAGGAGCAGACGTGAGTGCTATTTACACTGTGTATGGCAATGGGAGCGCAATAGTGACTCTTCTTACCAGAAAACAACTCTTGCTTGTAGGACCAGAAACTGCATGGGATTCAACTTCATTTCTCACTGGGAAACAAACACTAGCTAGCCTTACAAGAAACACACTCTGCTTTTGAGAAAAGATTACTCTTCTACTCTACTGTGTTTCCTATAGGTTCAGAACAATGAGCTTGCTCAGAACAAAAGAACTGTGCTTCCTACACACACGGGCCATATCTAGTTCAACTCTGCATAGGAAACTGACAAGAACAGTAGCTCCTCTTCTGTCTAATACAATGTACTTGCTGGGAGCAGACGCGAGAGCTATTTGCACTGTGTATGACAATGGGAGCTCAATTGTGACTCTTCCCACCAGAAAACAACTCTTGCCTGTAGGACAAGAAACTGCATGTGATTCAACTCCATTTAGGACTGGGAAACAAACCATAGCTCGCCTTAGAAGTAACACACTCTGCTTATGAGAAAAGAGCACTCTTGTACTCTATTGTGTTTCTTATAGGGCCAGAACAGTGAGCTTGCTCAGAACAAAAGAACTGTGCTTCCTACACATACGTGCCATATCTAGTTCAACTCTGTTTGGAAACTGACAAGAAGAGTAGATCCTCTTCAATCCAATACACTTTACATGCTGGGAACAGACGCCCGTGCTATTTGCCCTGTGTATGACAATGGGAGCACAATAGTGACTCTTCTTACCAGAAAACAACTCTTGCTCGTAGGACCAGAAACTGCATGTGATTCAACTCCATTTAGGACTGGGAAACAAACGCTAGCTTGCCTTACAAGAAACACACTCTGCTTTTGAGAAAAGAGCACTCTTCTACTCTACTGTGTTTCCTATGGGGTCCGAACAGTGAGCTTGCTCAGAACAAAAGAACTGTGCTTACTACACACATGGGCCATATCTAGTTCAACTCTGTTTCAGAAACTGACAAGAACAGTAGCTACTCTTCAGTCCAATACACTGTACTTGCTGGGAGCAGACGCGAGTGCTATTCGCACTGTGTATGGCAAAGGGAACACCATAGTGACTTTCCTTACCAGAAAACCACTGTTGCTCGTAGTACCAGAAACTGCATGTGATTCAATTCCATTAAGGACTGGGAAACAAACGCTAGCTCCCCTTACAAGAAACACACTCTGCTTTTGAGAAAAGAGCATTCTTCTACTCTACTGTGTTTCCTAAACGGCCAGAACAGTGAGCTTGCTCAGAACAAAAGAACTGTGCTTCATACACACGGGCCATATCTAGTTCAACTCTGCTTAGGAAACTGACAAGAACCGTAGCTCCTCTTCAGTCCAATACACTGTACTTGCTATTAGCAGACGTGAGTGCTATTTACACTGTGTATGTCAATGGGAACGCAATAGTGACTCTTCTTACCAGAAAACAACTCTTGCTTGTAGGACCAGAAACTGCATGGGATTCAACTTCATTTCTCACTGGGAAACAAACACTAGCTAGCCTTACAAGAAACACACTCTGCTTTTGAGAAAAGAGCACTCTTCTACTCTACTGTGTTTCCTATAGGTTCAGAACAATGAGCTTGCTCAGAACAAAAGAACTGTGCTTCCTACACACACGGGCCATATCTAGTTCAACTCTGCATAGGAAACTGACAAGAACAGTAGCTCCTCTTCTGTCTAATACAATGTACTTGCTGGGAGCAGACGCGAGAGCTATTTGCACTGTGTATGACAATGGGAGCTCAATTGTGACTCTTCCCACCAGAAAACAACTCTTGCCTGTAGGACCAGAAACTGCATGTGATTCAACTCCATTTAGGACTGGGAAACAAACCATAGCTCGCCTTAGAAGTAACACACTCTGCTTAAGAGAAAAGAGCACTCTTCTACTCTATTGTGTTTCTTATAGGGCCAGAACAGTGAGCTTGCTCAGAACAAAAGAACTGTGCTTCCTACACACGTGCCATATCTAGTTCAACTCTGCTTAGGAAACTGACAAGAAGAGTAGATCCTCTTCAATCCAATACACTTTACACCCTGGGAACAGACGCCCGTGCTATTTGCCCTGTGTATGACAATGGGAGCACAATAGTGACTCTTCTTACCAGAAAACAACTCTTGCTCGTAGGACCAGAAACTGCATGTGATTCAATTCCATTTAGGACTGGGAAACAAAAGCTAGCTTGCCTTACAAGAAACGCACTCTGCTTTTGAGAAAAGAGCACTCTTCTACTCTACTGTGTTTCCTATGGGGTCCGAACAGTGAGCTTGCTCAGAACAAAAGAACTGTGCTTCCTACACACATGGGCCATATCTAGTTCAACTCTCTTTCGGAAACTGACAAGAACAGTAGCTCCTCTTCAGTCCAATACACTGTACTTGCAGGGAGCAGACGCGAGTGCTATTCGCACTGTGTATGGCAAAGGGAACACCATAGTGACTTTCCTTACCAGAAAACAACTGTTGCTCGTAGTACCAGAAACTGCATGTGATTCAATTCCATTAAGGACTGGGAAACAAACGCTAGCTCCCCTTACAAGAAACACACTCTGCTTTTGAGAAAAGAGCATTCTTCTACTCTACTGTGTATCCTATAGGGCCAGAACAGTGAGCTTGCTCAGAACAAAAGAACTGTGCTTCCTACACACACGGGCCATATCTAGTTCAACTCTGCTTAGGAAACTGACCAGAACAGTAGCTCCTCTTCAGTCCAATACACTGTAAATGCTGGGAACAGATGCGAGTGCTATTTGCACTCTGTATGGCAATGGGAGTGCAATAGTGACTCTTCTTACCAGAAAACAACTCTTGCTTGTAAGACCAGAAACTGCATGGGATTCAACTCCGTTTCTGACTGGAAAACAAACACTAGCTAGCCTTACAAGAAACACACTCTGCTTTTGAGAAAAGAGCACTCTTCTACTCTACTGTGTTTCCTATGGAGTCTGAACAGTGAGCTTGCTCAGAACAAAAGAAATGTCCTTCCTACACACACGGGTCATATCTAGTTCAACTCTGCTTAGGAAACTGACAAGAACAGTAGGTCCTCTTCATTGCAATACACTGTACTTGCTGGGAACAGACGCGAGTGCTATTTGCACTGTGTATTGCAATGGGAGCACAATAGTGACTCTTTTTACCAGAAAAAAACTCTTGCTCATAGGACAAGAAACTGCATGTGATTCAACTTCATTTAGGACTGGGAAACAAACGCTAGCTCGCCTTAGAAGAAACACACTCTGCTTTTGAGAAAAGTGCACTCTTCTACTCTACTGTGTTTCCTAAAGGGCCAGAACAGTGAGCTTGCTCAGAACAAAAGAACTGTGCTTCCTACACACACCGTGCATATCTAGTTCAACTCTGCTTAGGAAACTGACAACAATAGTAGCTCCTCTTCAGTCCAATACACGGTACTTTATGGGAGCAGACACGAGTGCTATTTGCATTGTGTATGGCAAAGGGAGCACAATAGTGACTCTTCTTACCAGAAAAAAACTCTTCCTTGTATGACCAGAAACTGAGTGGGATTCAACTCCTTTTCTGACTGGGAAACAAACACTAGCTAGCCTTACAAGAAACACACTCTGCTTTTGAGAAAAGAGCACTCTTCTACTCTACTGTGTTTCCTATAGGTTCAGAACAGTGAGCTTGCTCAGAACAAAAGAACTGTGCTTCCTACACACACGGGCCATATCTAGTTCAACTCTGCATAGGACACTGACAAGAACAGTAGCTCCTCTTCTGTCTAATACAATGTACTTGCTGGGAGGAGACGCGAGAGCTCTTTGCACTGTGTATGACAATGGGAGCTCAATAGTGACTCTTCCCACCAGAAAACAACTCTTGCCTGTAGGACCAGAAAGTGCATGGGATTCAAATCCATTTAGGACTGGGAAACAAACCATAGCTCGCCTTAGAAGAAACACACTCTGCTTTTGAGAAAAGAGCATTCTTCTACTCTACTGTGTTTCCTAAACGGCCAGAACAGTGAGCTTGCTCAGAACAAAAGAACTGTGCTTCATACACACGGGCCATATCTAGTTCAACTCTGCATAGGAAACTGACAAGAACAGTAGCTACTCTTCAGTCCAATACACTGTACTTGCTGGGAGCAGACGCGAGTGCTATTTGCACTGTGTATGGCAAAGGGAGCAGCATAGTGACTTTCCTTACCAGAAAACAACTGTTGCTCGTAGTACCAGAAACTGCATGTGATTCAATTCCATTTAGGACTGCGAAACAAATGCTAGCTCCCCTTACAAGAAACACACTCTGCTTTTGAGAAAAGAACATTCTTCTACTCTACTGTATTTCCTAAACGGCCAGAACAGTGAGCTTGCTCAGAACAATAGAACTGTGCTTCATACACACGGGCCATATCTATTTCAACTCTGCTTAGGAAACTGACAAGAACCGTAGCTCCTCTTCAGTCCAATACACTGTACTTGCTAGGAGCAGACGTGAGTGCTATTTACACTGTGTATGGCAATGGGAGCGCAATAGTGACTCTTCTTACCAGAAAACAACTCTTGCTTGTAGGACCAGAAACTGCATGGGATTCAACTTCATTTCTCACTGGGAAACAAACACTAGCTAGCCTTACAAGAAACACACTCTGCTTTTGAGAAAAGATTACTCTTCTACTCTACTGTGTTTCCTATAGGTTCAGAACAATGAGCTTGCTCAGAACAAAAGAACTGTGCTTCCTACACACACGGGCCATATCTAGTTCAACTCTGCATAGGAAACTGACAAGAACAGTAGCTCCTCTTCTGTCTAATACAATGTACTTGCTGGGAGCAGACGCGAGAGCTATTTGCACTGTGTATGACAATGGGAGCTCAATTGTGACTCTTCCCACCAGAAAACAACTCTTGCCTGTAGGACAAGAAACTGCATGTGATTCAACTCCATTTAGGACTGGGAAACAAACCATAGCTCGCCTTAGAAGTAACACACTCTGCTTATGAGAAAAGAGCACTCTTGTACTCTATTGTGTTTCTTATAGGGCCAGAACAGTGAGCTTGCTCAGAACAAAAGAACTGTGCTTCCTACACATACGTGCCATATCTAGTTCAACTCTGTTTGGAAACTGACAAGAAGAGTAGATCCTCTTCAATCCAATACACTTTACATGCTGGGAACAGACGCCCGTGCTATTTGCCCTGTGTATGACAATGGGAGCACAATAGTGACTCTTCTTACCAGAAAACAACTCTTGCTCGTAGGACCAGAAACTGCATGTGATTCAACTCCATTTAGGACTGGGAAACAAACGCTAGCTTGCCTTACAAGAAACACACTCTGCTTTTGAGAAAAGAGCACTCTTCTACTCTACTGTGTTTCCTATGGGGTCCGAACAGTGAGCTTGCTCAGAACAAAAGAACTGTGCTTCCTACACACATGGGCCATATCTAGTTCAACTCTGTTTCGGAAACTGACAAGAACAGTACCTCCTCTTCAGTCCAATACACTGTACTTGCTGGGAGCAGACGCAAGTGCTATTCGCACTGTGTATGGCAAAGGGAACACCATAGTGACTTTCCTTACCAGAAAACAACTGTTGCTCGTAGTACCAGAAACTGCATGTGATTCAATTCCATTAAGGACTGGGAAACAAACGCTAGCTCACCTTACAAGAAACACACTCTGCTTTTGAGAAAAGAGCATTCTTCTACTCTACTGTGTTTCCTAAACGGCCAGAACAGTGAGCTTGCTCAGAACAAAAGAACTGTGCTTCATACACACGGGCCATATCTAGTTCAACTCTGCTTAGGAAACTGACAAGAACCGTAGCTCCTCTTCAGTCCAATACACTGTACTTGCTAGGAGCAGACGTGAGTGCTATTTACACTGTGTATGGCAATGGGAGCGCAATAGTGACTCTTCTTACCAGAAAACAACTCTTGCTTGTAGGACCAGAAAATGCATGGGATTCAACTTCATTTCTCACTGGGAAACAAACGCTAGCTTGCCTTACAAGAAACACACTCTGCTTTTGAGATAAGAGCACTCTTCTACTCTTCTCTGTTTCCTATGGGATCCGAAGAGTGAGCTTGCTCAGAACAGAAGAAGCGTGCTTCCTACACAAGGGCCATATCCAGTTCAACTCTGCTTAGGAAACTGAGAAGAACAGTAGATCCGCTTCAGTCCAATACACTGTACTTGCTGGGAGCAGACGCGAGAGCTATTTGCACTGTGTATGACAATGGGAGCTCAATTGTGACTCTTCCCACCAGAAAACAACTCTTGCCTGTAGGACCAGAAACTGCATGTGATTCAACTCCATTTAGGACTGGGAAACAAACCATAGCTCGCCTTACAAGAAATACACTCTGCTTTTGAGAAAAGGGCACACTTCTACTCTACTGTGTTTCCTATAGGGTCCGAAGAGTAAGCTTTCTCAGAACAAAAGAACTGTGCTTCCTACACACACCGACTATATTTAGTTTAACTCTGCTTAGGAAACTGACAAGAACAGTAGATCCTCTTCAGTCCAATACACTGTACATGCTGGGAACAGACGCCAGTGCTATTTGCCCTGTGTATGACAATGAGAGCGCAATAGTGACTCTTCTTACCAGAAAACAACTCTTGCTCGTTGGACCAGAAACTGCATGTGATTCAACTCCATTTAGGACTGCGAAACAAACGCTAGCTCCCTTACAAGAAACACACTCTGCTTTTGAGAAAAGAGCACTCTTCTACTCTACTGTGTTTCCTAAAGGGCCAAAACAGTGAGCTTGCTCAGAACAAAAGAACTGTGCTTCCTACACACATGGCCATATCTAGTTCAATTCTGCTTAGGAAACTGACAAGAATAGTAGATCCTCTTCAGTACAATACACTGTACTTCCTGGGAACAGACACGAGTGCTATTTGCACTGTATATGGCAATAGGAGCGTAATAGTGACTCTTCTTACCAGAAAACATCTCTTGCTCGTGGGACCAGAAACTGCATGGGATTCAACTCCATTTCTGACTCGGAAACAAACACTAGCTCGCCTTACAAAAAACACACTCTGCTTTTGAGAAAAGAGCACTCTTCTACTCTAATGTGTTTCCCATAGGGCCAGAACAGTGAGCTTGCTCAGAAAAAAAGAACTGTGCTTCCTACACACACGGGCCATATCTAGTTCAACTCTACTTAGGAAACTGAAAGAATAGTAGCTCCTCTTCAGTCCAATACACTGTACTTAATGGGAACAGATGCGAGTGTTATTTGCACTGTGTATGGCAATGGGAGCACAATAGTGATTTTCCTTACCAGAAAACAACTCTTGCTCATAGGACCAAAAACTGCATGTGATTCAACTCCGTTTAGGACTGGGAAACAAACACTAGCTCGCCTTACAAGAAACACATTCTGCTTTTGAGTAAAGATCACTCTTCTACTCTACTGTGTTTCCTATAGGGCCAGAACAGTGAGCTTGCTCAGAACAAAAGAACTGTGCTTCCTACACACACGGCCATATCTAATTCAATTCTGCTTAGAAAACTGACAATAACAGTAGATCCTCCTCAGTCCAATGCACTGTACATGCTGGGAACAGACGCCAGTGCTATTTGTAATTTGTATGACAATTGGAGCGCAATAGTGACTCTTCTTACCAGAAGACAACTCTTGCTTGTAGGACCAGAAACTGCATGGGATTCAACTCCATTTCTAACTGGGAAACAAACACTTGCTCGCCTTATATGAAACACACTCTGCTTTTGAGAAAAGAGCACTCTTCTACTCTACTGTGTTTCCTATGGGATCCGAACAGTGAGCTTGCTCAGAACAAAAGAACTGTGCTTCCTACACACAAGGGCCATATCTAGTTCAACTCTGCTTAGGAAACTGACAAGAACAGTAGCTCCTCTTCAGTCCAATACACTGTACTTGCTGGGAACAGACGCCAGTGCTATTTGCACTGTGTATGGCAATGGGAGCGCAATAGTGACTCTTTTTTCCAGAAATCAACTCTTGCTCATAGGACCAAAAACTGCATGTGATTCAACTCCATTTAGGACTGCGAAACAAACGCTAGCTCGCCTTACAAGAAACACACTCTGATTTTGAGAAAAGAGCACTCTTCTACTCTACTGTGTTTCCTATACAGCCAGAACAATAAGCTTGCTCAGAACAAAAGAATTGTGCTTCCTACACACACGGGGGATATCTAGATCATTTCTGCATAGGAAACTGACAAGGACAGTACATCCTCTTCAGTCGAATACACTGTACATGCTGGTAACAGATGCCAGTGCTATTTTACCTGTGTATGTCAATGGGAGCGCAATAGTGACTCTTCTTACCAGAAAACAACTCTTGCTCATAGGACCAGAAACTGCATGTGATTCAACTCCATTTAGGACTGAATAACAATCGCTAGCTCGCCTTACAAGAAACATCCTTTGCTTTTGAGAAAAGGGCACTCTTCTACTCTACTGTGTTTCCTATAGGGCCAAAACAGTGAGCTTGCTCAGAATAAAAGAACTGTGCTTCCTACACACACGGCCATATCTAGTTCAATTCTGCTTAGGAAACTGACAAGAACAGTAGATCCTCTTCAGTCCAATACACTGTACATGCTGGGAATAGAAGCCAGGGCTATTTGCCCTGTGTATTACAATGGGAGCGCAATAGTGACACTTCTTACCAGAAAAAAACTCTTCCTCGTAGGAACAGAAACTGCATGTGATTTTACTCCATTTAGGACTGGGAAACAAACGCTAGGTCGTCTTACAAGAAACACACTCTGCTTTTAGGAAAGAGCACTCTTCTACTCCACTGTGTTTCCTATAAAGCCAGAACAATGAGCTTACTCAGAACAAAGGAATTGTGCTTCCTACACACACGGGGGATATCTAGATCAATTCTGCATAGGAAACTGACAAGGACAGTAGATCCTCTTCAGTCCAATACACTGTACATGCTGGGAACAGATGCCAGTGCTATTTTACCTGTGTATGTCAATGGGAGCGCAATAGTGACTCTTCTTACCAGAAAACAACTCTTGCTCGTAGGACCAGAAACTGCATGTGATTCAACTCCATTTAGGACTGAAAAACAAACGCTAGCTCGCCTTACAAGAAACACACTCTGCTTTTGAGAAAAGGGCACTCTTATACTCTACTTTGTTTCCTATAGGGCCAAAACAGTGAGCTTGCTCAGAACAAAAGACCAGTGCTTCCTAGACACACGGCCATATCTGGTTCAATTCTGCTTAGGAAACTGACAAGAACAGTAGATCCTCTACTGTCTAATACACTGTACATGCTGGGAATAGACGCCAGTGCTATTTGCCTTGTGTATGACAATGGGAGCGCAATATTGTCTCTTCTTACCAGAAAACAACTCTTGCTCGCAGGACCAGAAACTGCATGTGATTCAACTCCATTTAGGACTGGGAAACAAACGCTAGCTCGCCTTACAAGAAACACACTCTGCTTTTGAGAAAAGAGCACTCTTCTACTCTAATGTGTTTCCGATAGGGCCAGAACAGTGAGCTTGCTCAGAAAAAAGGAAATGTGCTTCCTACACACACGGGCCATATCTAGTTCAACTCTACTTAGGAAATGAAAGAACTGTAGCTCCTCTTCAGTCCAATACACTGTACTTAATGGGAACAGATGTGAGTGTTATTTGCACTGTGTATGGCAATGGGAGCACAATAGTGACTTTCCTTACCAGAAAACAACTCTTGCTCATAGGACCAAAAACTGCATGTGATTCAACTCCATTTACGACTGGGAAACAAACACTAGCTCGCCTTACAAGAAACACATTCTGCTTTTGAGTAAAGATCACTCTTCTACTCTACTGTGTTTCCTATTCGGCCAGAACAGTGAGCTTGCTCAGAACAAAAGAACTGTGCTTCCTACACACACGGCCATATCTAATTCAATTCTGCTTAGAAAACTGACAATAACAGTAGATCCTCCTCAGTCCAATACACTGTACATGCTGGGAACAGACGCCAGTGATATTTGTAATTTGTATGACAATTGGAGCGCAATAGTGACTCTTCTTACCAGAAGACAACTCTTGCTTGTAGGACCAGAAACTGCATGGGATTCAACTCCACTTCTGACTGGGAAACAAACACTTGCTCGCCTTATAAGAAACACACTCTGCTTTTGAGAAAAGAACACTCTTCTACTCTACTGTGTTTCCTATGGGACCCGAACAATGAGCTTGCTCAGAACAAAAGAACTGTGCTTCCTAAACACACGGGCCATATCTAGTTCAACTCTGCTTAGGAAACTGACAAGAACAGTAGCTCCTCTTCAGTCCAATACACTGTACTTGCTGGGAACAGACGCCAGTGCTATTTGCACTGTGTATGGCAATGGGAGCGCAATAGTGACTCTTCTTTCCAGAAATCAACTCTTGCTCGTAGGACCAAAAACTGCATGTGATTCAACTCCATTTAGGACTGGGAAACAAACGCTAGCTCGCCTTACAAGAAACACACTCTGATTTTGAGAAAAGAGCACTCTTCTACTCTACTGTGTTTCCTATACAGCCAGAACAATAAGCTTGCTCAGAACAAAAGAATTGTGCTTCCGACACACACACGGGGGATATCTAGATCAATTCTGCATAGGAAACTGACAAGGACAGTAGATCCTCTTCAGTCCAATACACTGTACATGCTGGGAACAGATGCCAGTGCTATTTTACCTGTGTATGTCAATGGGAGCGCAATAGTGACTCTTCTTACCAGAAAACAACTCTTGCTCGTAGGACAGGAAACTGCATGTGATTCAACTCCATTTAGGACTGAATAACAAACGCTAGCTCGCCTTACAAGAAACATCCTTTGCTTTTGAGAAAAGGGCACTCTTCTACTCTACTGTGTTTCCTATAGAGCCAAAACAGTGAGCTTGCTCAGAACAAAAGAACTGTGCTTCCTACACACACGGCCATATCTAGTTCAATTCTGCTTAGGAAACTGACAAGAACAGTTGCTCCTCTTCAGTCCAATACACTGTACTTGCTGGGAACAGACGCCAGTGCTATTAGTACTGTTAGGCAATGGGAGCACAATAGTGACTCTTCTTTCCATAAAACAACACTTGTTCATAGGACCAAAAATTGCATGTGATTCAACTCCATTTAGGACTGGGAAACAAATGCTAGCTCGCCTTACAAGAAACACACTCTGCTTTTGAGAAAAGGGCACTCTTCTACTCTACTGTGTTTCCTATAGGGCCAAAACAGTGAGCTTGCTCAGAACAAAAGAACTGTGCTTCCTACACACACGGCCTTATCTAGTTCAATTCTGCTTAGGAAACTGACAAGAACAGTAAATCCTCCTCAGTCCAATACACTGTACATGCAGGGAATAGACGCCAGTGCTATTTGCCCTGTGTATGATAATGGGAGCGCAATAGTGACCTTCTCTCCAGAGAACACCTCTTGCTCGTAGGACCAGAAACTGCATGTGATTTTACTCCATTTAGGACTGGGAAACAAACGCTAGCTTGCCTTACAAGAAACACATTTTGCTTTTAAGAAAAGAGCACTCCTCTACTCTAATGTGATTCCTATAGGGCCAGAAGAGTGAGCCTGCTCAGAACAAGAGAACAGTGCTTCCTACACACACCGACTATATTTAGTACAACTCTGCTTAGGAAACTGACAAGAATAGTAGATCCTCTTCAGTCCAATACACTGCACATGCTGGGAACAGACGCCAGTGCTATTTGCCCTGTGTATAGCAATGGGAGCGCAATAGTGACTCTTCTTTCCAGAAAACAACTCTTGCTCGTAGGACCAAAAACTGCATGTGATTCAACTCCATTTAGGACTGGGAAACAAACGCTAGCTTGCCTTACAAGAAACACACTCTGCTTTTGAGATAAGAGCACTCTTCTACTCTTCTCTGTTTCCTATGGGATCCGAAGTGTGAGCTTGCTCAGAACAGAAGAAGCGTGCTTCCTACACAAGGGCCATATACAGTTCAACTCTGCTTAGGAAACTGACAAGAACAGTAGATCCTCTTCAGTCCAATACACTGTACTTGCTGGGAACAGTCGCCAGTGCTATTTGCACTGTGTAGGGCAATGGGAGCGCAATAGTGACTTTCCTTACCAGAAAACAACTCTTGCTCCTAGTACCAGAAACTGCATGGGATTCAAGACCATTTAGGACTGGGAAACAAACACTAGCTCGCCTTACAAGAAATACACTCTGCTTTTGAGAAAAGGGCACACTTCTACTCTACTGTGTTTCCTATAGGGTCGGAAGAGTGAGCTTTCTCAGAACAAAAGAACTGTGCTTCCTACACACACCGACTATATTTAGTTTAACTCTGCTTAGGAAACTGACAAGAACAGTAGATCCTCTTCAGTCCAATACACTGTACATGCTGGGAACAGACGCCAGTGCTATTTGCCCTGTGTATGACAATGAGAGCACAATAGTGACCCTTCTTACCAGAAAACAACTCTTGCTCGTAGGACCAGAAACTGCATGTGATTCAACTCCATTTAGGACTGCGAAACAAACGCTAGCTCCCTTACAAGAAACACACTCTGCTTTTGAGAAAAGAGCACTCTTCTACTCTACTGTGTTTCCTAAAGGGCCAAAACAGTGAGCTTACTCAGAACAAAAGAACTGTGCTTCCTACACACATGGCCATATCTAGTTCAATTCTGCTTAGGAAACTGACAAGAATAGTAGATCCTCTTCAGTACAATACACTGTACTTCCTGGGAACAGACGCGAGTGCTATTTGCACTGTATATGGCAATAGGAGCGTAATAGTGACTCTTCTTACCAGAAAACATCTCTTGCTCGTGGGACCAGAAACTGCATGGGATTCAACTCCATTTCTGACTCGGAAACAAACACTAGCTCGCCTTACAAGAAACACACTCTGCTTTTGAGAAAAGAGCACTCTTCTACTCTAATGTGTTTCCCATAGAGCCAGAACAGTGAGTTTGCTCAGAAAAAAAGAACTGTGCTTCCTACACACACGGGCCATATCTAGTTCAACTCTACTTAGGAAACTGAAAGAACAGTAGCTCCTCTTCAGTCCAATACACTGTACTTAATGGGAACAGATGCGAGTGTTATTTGCACTGTGTATGGCAATGGGAGCACAATAGTGATTTTCCATAGTAGAAAACAACTCTTGCTCATAGGACCAAGAACTGCATGTGATTCAACTCCGTTTAGGACTGGGAAACAAACACTAGCTCGCCTTACAAGAAACACATTCTGCTTTTGAGTAAAGATCACTCTTCTACTCTACTGTGTTTCCTATAGGGCCAGAACAGTGAGCTTGCTCAGAACAAAAGAACTGTGCTTCCTACACACACGGCCATATCTAATTCAATTCTGCTTAGAAAACTGA
Organism: Peromyscus eremicus; assembly: GCF_949786415.1. Classification (NCBI taxonomy): domain Eukaryota; kingdom Metazoa; phylum Chordata; class Mammalia; order Rodentia; family Cricetidae; genus Peromyscus; species Peromyscus eremicus. The sequence goes on along the minus strand of NW_026735551.1, from coordinate 55,110 downwards.
CAATAACAGTAGATCCTCCTCAGTCCAATGCACTGTACATGCTATGAACAGACACCAGTGCTATTTGTAATTTGTATGACAATTGGAGCACAGTAGTGACTCTTCTTACCAGAAGACAACTCTTGCTTGTAGGACCAGAAACTGCATGGGATTCAACTCCATTTCTAACTGGGAAACAAACACTTGCTCGCCTTATATGAAACACACTCTGCTTTTGAGAAAAGAGCACTCTTCTACTCTACTGTGTTTCCTATGGGACCCGAACAGTGAGCTTGCTCAGAACAAAAGAACTGTGCTTCCTACACACACGGGCCATATCTAGTTCAACTCTGCTTAGGAAACTGACAAGAACAGTAGCTCCTCTTCAGTCCAATACACTGTACTTGCTGGGAACAGACGCCAGTGCTATTTGCACTGTGTATGGCAATGGGAGCGCAATAGTGACTCTTTTTTCCAGAAATCAACTCTTGCTCATAGGACCAAAAACTGCATGTTATTCAACTCCATTTAGGACTGCGAAACAAACGCTAGCTCGCCTTACAAGAAACACACTCTGATTTTGAGAAAAGAGCACTCTTGTACTCTACTGTGTTTCCTATACAGCCAGAACAATAAGCTTGCTCAGAACAAAAGAATTGTGCTTCCTACACACACGGGGGATATCTAGATCAATTCTGCATAGGAAACTGACAAGGACAGTACATCCTCTTCAGTCGAATACACTGTACATGCTGGGAACAGATGCCAGTGCTATTTTACCTGTGTATGTCAATGGGAGCGCAATAGTGACTCTTCTTACCAGAAAACAACTCTTGCTAATAGGACCAGAAACTGCTTGTGATTCAACTCCATTTAGGATTGAATAACAAACGCTAGCTCGCCTTACAAGAAACATCCTTTGCTTTTGAGAAAACGGCACTCTTCTACTCTACTGTGTTTCCTATAGGGCCAAAACAGTGAGCTTGCTCAGAATAAAAGAACTGTGCTTCCTACACACACGGCCATATCTAGTTCAATTCTGCTTAGGAAACTGACAAGAACAGTAGATCCTCTTCAGTCCAATACACTGTACATGCTGGGAATAGAAGCCAGGGCTATTTGCCCTGTGTATTACAATGGGAGCGCAATAGTGACACTTCTTACCAGAAAAAAACTCTTCCTCGTAGGAACAGAAACTGCATGTGATTTTACTCCATTTAGGACTGGGAAACAAACTCTAGGTCGTCTTACAAGAAACACACTCTGCTTTTAGGAAAGAGCACTCTTCTACTCCACTGTGTTTCCTATAAAGCCAGAACAATGAGCTTACTCAGAACAAAAGAATTGTGCTTCCTACACACACGGGGGATATCTAGATCAATTCTGCATAGGAAACTGACAAGGACAGTAGATCCTCTTCAGTCCAATACACTGTACATGCTGGGAACAGATGCCAGTGCTATTTTACCTGTGTATGTCAATGGGAGCGCAATAGTGACTCTTCTTACCAGAAAACAACTCTTGCTCGTAGGGCCAGAAACTGCATGTGATTCAACTCCATTTAGGACTGAAAAACAAACGCTAGCTCGCCTTACAAGAAACACACTCTGCTTTTGAGAAAAGGGCACTCTTATACTCTACTGTGTTTCCTATAGGGCCAAAACAGTGAGCTTGCTCAGAACAAAAGAACTGTGCTTCCTAGACACACGGCCATATCTGGTTCAATTCTGCTTAGGAAACTGACAAGAACAGTAGATCCTCTACTGTCTAATACACTGTACATGCTGGGAATAGACGCCAGTGCTATTTGCCTTGTGTATGACAATGGGAGCGCAATATTGTCTCTTCTTACCAGAAAACAACTCTTGCTCGCAGGACCAGAAACTGCATGTGATTCAACTCCATTTAGGACTGGGAAACAAACGCTAGCTCGCCTTACAAGAAACACACTCTGCTTTTGAGAAAAGAGCACTCTTCTACTCTAATGTGTTTCCGATAGGGCCAGAACAGTGAGCTTGCTCAGAAAAAAGGAAATGTGCTTCCTACACACACGGGCCATATCTAGTTCAACTCTACTTAAGAAACTGAATGAACTGTAGCTCCTCTTCAGTCCAATACACTGTACTTAATGGGAACAGATGTGAGTGTTATTTGCACTGTGTATGGCAATGGGAGCACAATAGTGACTTTCCTTACCAGAAAACAACTCTTGCTCATAGGACCAAAAACTGCATGTGATTCAACTCCATTTACGACTGGGAAACAAACACTAGCTCGCCTTACAAGAAACACATTCTGCTTTTGAGTAAAGATCACTCTTCTACTCTACTGTGTTTCCTATTCGGCCAGAACAGTGAGCTTGCTCAGAACAAAAGAACTGTGCTTCCTACACACACGGCCATATCTAATTCAATTCTGCTTAGAAAACTGACAATAACAGTAGATCCTCCTCAGTCCAATACACTGTACATGCTGGGAACAGACGCCAGTGCTATTTGTAATTTGTATGACAATTGGAGCGCAATAGTGACTCTTCTTACCAGAAGACAACTCTTGCTTGTAGGACCAGAAACTGCATGGGATTCAACTCCACTTCTGACTGGGAAACAAACACTTGCTCGCCTTATAAGAAACACACTCTGCTTTTGAGAAAAGAGCACTCTTCTACTCTACTGTGTTTCCTATGGGACCCGAACAGTGAGCTTGCTCAGAACAAAAGAACTGTGCTTCCTAAACACACGGGCCATATCTAGTTCAACTCTGCTTAGGAAACTGACAAGAACAGTAGCTCCTCTTCAGTCCAATACACTGCACTTGCTGGGAACAGACGCCAGTGCTATTTGCACTGTGTATGGCAATGGGAGCGCAATAGTGACTCTTCTTTCCAGAAATCAACTCTTGCTCGTAGGACCAAAAACTGCATGTGATTCAACTCCATTTAGGACTGAGAAACAAACGCTAGCTCGCCTTACAAGAAACACACTCTGATTTTGAGAAAAGAGTACTCTTCTACTCTACTGTGTTTCCTATACAGCCAGAACAATAAGCTTGCTCAGAACAAAAGAATTGTGCTTCCGACACACACACGGGGGATATCTAGATCAATTCTGCATAGGAAACTGACAAGCACAGTAGATCCTCTTCAGTCCAATACACTGTACATGCAGGGAACAGATGCCAGTGCTATTTTACCTGTGTATGTCAATGGGAGCGCAATAGTGACTCTTCTTACCAGAAAACAACTCTTGCTCGTAGGACAGGAAACTGCATGTGATTCAACTCCATTTAGGACTGAATAACAAACGCTAGCTCGCCTTACAAGAAACATCCTCTGCTTTTGAGAAAAGGGCACTCTTCTACTCTACTGTGTTTCCTATAGAGCCAAAACAGTGAGCTTGCTCAGAACAAAAGAACTGTGCTTCCTACACACACGGCCATATCTAGTTCAATTCTGCTTAGGAAACTGACAAGAACAGTAGATCCTCTTCAGTCCAATACACTGTACATGCTGGGAATAGAAGCCAGTGCTATTTGTCCTGTGTATTACAATGGGAGCGCAATAGTGACTTTCCTTACCAGAAAACAACTTTTGCTCGTAGGGCCAGAAACTGCATGAGATTCAACTCCATTTAGAACTGGGAAACAAACGCTAGATCGCCTTACAATAAACACACTCTGCTTTTGAGAAAAGACAACTCATCTACTCTACTGTGTTTCCTATGGGGTCCGAACAGTGAGCTTGCTCCGAACAAAAGAACCGTGCTTCCTACACACACGGGCCATATCTAGTTCAATTCTGCTTAGGAAACTGACAAGAACAGTTGCTCCTCTTCAGTCCAATACACTGTACTTGCTGGGAACAGACGGCAGTGCTATTAGTACTGTTAGGCAATGGGAGCACAATAGTGACTCTTCTTTCCATAAAACAACTCTTGTTCATAGGACCAAAAATTGCATGTGATTCAACTCCATTTAGGACTGGGAAACAAACGCTAGCTCGCCTTACAAGAAACACACTCTGCTTTTGAGAAAAGGGCACTCTTCTACTCTACTGTGTTTCCTATAGGGCCAAAACAGTGAGCTTGCTCAGAACAAAAGAACTGTGCTTCCTACACACACGGCCTTATCTAGTTCAATTCTGCTTAGGAAACTGACAAGAACAGTAAATCCACCTCAGTCCAATACACTGTACATGCAGGGAATAGACGCCAGTGCTATTTGCCCTGTGTATGATAATGGGAGCGCAATAGTGACCTTCTCTCCAGAGAACACCTCTTGCTCGTAGGACCAGAAACTGCATGTGATTTTACTCCATTTAGGACTGGGAAACAAACGCTAGCTTGCCTTACAAGAAACACACTTTGCTTTTAAGAAAAGAGCACTCCTCTACTCTAATGTGATTCCTATAGGGCCAGAAGAGTGAGCCTGCTCAGAACAAGAGAACAGTGCTTCCTACACACACCGACTATATTTAGTACAACTCTGCTTAGGAAACTGACAAGAATAGTAGATCCTCTTCAGTCCAATACACTGCACATGCTGGGAACAGACGCCAGTGCTATTTGCCCTGTGTATAGCAATGGGAGCGCAATAGTGACTCTTCTTTCCAGAAAACAACTCTTGCTCGTAGGACCAAAAACTGCATGTGATTCAACTCCATTTAGGACTGGGAAACAAACGCTAGCTTGCCTTACAAGAAACACACTCTGCTTTTGAGATAAGAGCACTCTTCTACTCTTCTCTGTTTCCTATGGGATCCGAACAGTGAGCTTGCTCAGAACAGAAGAAGCGTGCTTCCTACACAAGGGCCATATCCAGTTCAACTCTGCTTAGGAAACTGACAAGAACAGTAGATCCTCTTCAGTCCAATACACTGTACTTGCTGGGAACAGTCGCCAGTGCTATTTGCACTGTGTAGGGCAATGGGAGCGCAATAGTGACTTTCCTTACCAGAAAACAACTCTTGCTCCTAGTACCAGAAACTGCATGGGATTCAAGACCATTTAGGACTGGGAAACAAACACTAGCTCGCCTTACAAGAAATACACTCTGCTTTTGAGAAAAGGGCACACTTCTACTCTACTGTGTTTCCTATAGGGTCCGAAGAGTGAGCTTTCTCAGAACAAAAGAACTGTGCTTCCTACACACCGGACTATATTTAGTTTAACTCTGCTTAGGAAACTGACAAGAACAGTAGATCCTCTTCAGTCCAATACACTGTACATGCTGGGAACAGACGCCAGTGCTATTTGCCCTGTGTATGACAATGAGAGCACAATAGTGACTCTTCTTACCAGAAAACAACTCTTGCTCGTAGGACCAGAAACTGCATGTGATTCAACTCCATTTAGGACTGCGAAACAAACGCTAGCTCCCTTACAAGAAACACACTCTGCTTTTGAGAAAAGAGCACTCTTCTACTCTACTGTGTTTCCTAAAGGGCCAAAACAGTGAGCTTGCTCAGAACAAAAGAACTGTGCTTCCTACACACATGGCCATATCTAGTTCAATTCTGCTTAGGAAACTGACAAGAATAGTAGATCCTCTTCAGTACAATACACTGTACTTCCTGGGAACAGACGCGAGTGCTATTTGCACTGTATATGGCAATAGGATTGTAATAGTGACTCTTCTTACCAGAAAACATCTCTTGCTCGTGGGACCAGAAACTGCATGGGATTCAACTCCATTTCTGACTCGGAAACAAACACTAGCTCGCCTTACAAGAAACACACTCTGCTTTTGAGAAAAGAGCACTCTTCTACTCTAATGTGTTTCCCATAGGGCCAGAACAGTGAGTTTGCTCAGAAAAAAAGAACTGTGCTTCCTACACACACGGGCCCTATCTAGTTCAACTCTACTTAGGAAACTGAAAGAACAGTAGCTCCTCTTCAGTCCAATACACTGTACTTAATGGGAACAGATGCGAGTGTTATTTGCACTGTGTATGGCAATGGGAGCACAATAGTGATTTTCCATAGTAGAAAACAACTCTTGCTCATAGGACCAAGAACTGCATGTGATTCAACTCCGTTTAGTACTGGGAAACAAACACTAGCTCGCCTTACAAGAAACACATTCTGCTTTTGAGTAAAGATCACTCTTCTACTCTACTGTGTTTCCTATAGGGCCAGAACAGTGAGCTTGCTCAGAACAAAAGAACTGTGCTTCCTACACACACGGCCATATCTAATTCAATTCTGCTTAGAAAACTGACAATAACAGTAGATCCTCCTCAGTCCAATGCACTGTACATGCTGGGAACAGACGCCAGTGCTATTTGTAATTTGTATGACAATTGGAGCGCAATAGTGACTCTTCTTACCAGAAGACAACTCTTGCTTGTAGGACCAGAAACTGCATGGGATTCAACTCCATTTCTGACTGGGAAACAAACACTTGCTCGCCTTATATGAAACACACTCTGCTTTTGAGAAAAGAGCACTCTTCTACTCTACTGTGTTTCCTATGGGGTCCGAACAGTGAGCTTGCTCAGAACAAAAGAACTGTGCTTCCTACACACACGGGCCATATCTAGTTCAACTCTGTTTCGGAAACTGACAAGAACAGTACCTCCTTTTCAGTCCAATACACTGTACTTGCTGGGAGCAGACGCGAGTGCTATTCGCACTGTGTATGGCAAAGGGAACACCATAGTGACTTTCCTTACCAGAAAACAACTGTTGCTCGTAGTACCAGAAACTGCATGTGATTCAATTCCATTAAGGACTGGGAAACAAACGCTAGCTCCCCTTACAAGAAACACAGTCTGCTTTTGAGAAAAGAGCATTCTTCTACTCTACTGTGTTTCCTAAACGAACAGAACAGTGAGCTTGCTCAAAACAAAGAACTGTGCTTCATACACACGGGCCATATCTAGTTCAACTCTGCTTAGGAAACTGACAAGAACCGTAGCTCCTCTTCAGTTCAATACACTGTACTTGCTAGGAGCAGACGTGAGTGCTATTTACACTGTGTGGCAATGGGAGCGCAATAGTGACTCTTCTTACCAGAAAACAACTCTTGCTTGTAGGACCAGAAAATGCATGGGATTCAACTTCATTTCTCACTGGGAAACAAACACTAGCTAGCCTTACAAGAAACACACTCTGCTTTTGAGAAAAGAGCACTCTTCTACTCTACTGTGTTTCCTATAGGTTCAGAACAATGAGCTTGCTCAGAACAAAAGAACTGTGCTTCCTACACACACGGGCCATATCTAGTTCAACTCTGCATAGGAAACTGACAAGAACAGTAGCTCCTCTTCTGTCTAATACAATGTACTTGCTGGGAGCAGACGCGAGAGCTATTTGCACTGTGTATGACAATGGGAGCTCAATTGTGACTCTTCCCACCAGAAAACAACTCTTGCCTGTAGGACCAGAAACTGCATGTGATTCAACTCCATTTAGGACTGGGAAACAAACCATAGCTCGCCTTAGAAGTAACACACTCTGCTTTTGAGAAAAGAGCACTCTTCTACTCTATTGTGTTTCTTATAGGGCCAGAACAGTGAGCTTGCTCAGAACAAAAGAACTGTGCTTCCTACACACACGTGCCATATCTAGTTCAACTCTGCTTAGGAAACTGACAAGAAGAGTAGATCCTCTTCAATCCAATACACTTTACACCCTGGGAACAGACGCCCGTGCTATTTGCCCTGTGTATGACAATGGGAGCACAATAGTGACTCTTCTTACCAGAAAACAACTCTTGCTCGTAGGACCAGAAACTGCATGTGATTCAACTCCATTTAGGACTGGGAAACAAAAGCTAGCTTGCCTTACAAGAAACACACTCTGCTTTTGAGAAAAGAGCACTCTTCTACTCTACTGTGTTTCCTATGGGGTCCGAACAGTGAGCTTGCTCAGAACAAAAGAACTGTGCTTCCTACACACATGGGCCATATCTAGTTCAACTCTGTTTCGGAAACTGACAAGAACAGTAGCTCCTCTTCAGTCCAATACACTGTACTTGCAGGGAGCAGACGCGAGTGCTATTCGCACTGTGTATGGCAAAGGGAACACCATAGTGACTTTCCTTACCAGAAAACAACTGTTGCTCGTAGTACCAGAAACTGCATGTGATTCAATTCCATTAAGGACTGGGAAACAAACGCTAGCTCCCCTTACAAGAAACACACTCTGCTTTTGAGAAAAGAGCATTATTCTACAGTACTGTGTATCCTATAGGGCCAGAACAGTGAGCTTGCTCAGAACAAAAGAACTGTGCTTCCTACACACACGGGCCATATCTAGTTCAACTCTGCTTAGGAAACTGACCAGAACAGTAGCTCCTCTTCAGTCCAATACACTGTAAATGCTGGGAACAGATGCGAGTGCTATTTGCACTCTGTATGGCAATGGGAGTGCAATAGTGACTCTTCTTACCAGAAAACAACTCTTGCTTGTAAGACCAGAAACTGCATGGGATTCAACTCCATTTAGGACTGGGAAAAAACGCTAGCTTGCCTTGCAAGAAACACACTATGCTTTTGAGAAAAGAGCACTCTTCTACTCTACTGTGTTTCCTATGGGGTCCGAACAGTGAGCTTGCTCAGAACAAAAGAACTGTGCTTCCTACACACATGGGCCATATCTAGTTCAAATCTGCTTCGGAAACTGACAAGAACAGTAGCTCCTCTTCAGTCCAATACACTGTACTTGCTGGGAGCAGACGCGAGTGCTATTTGCCCTGTGTATGGCAATGGGAGCACCATAGTGACTTTCCTTACCAGAAAACAACTCTTGCTCGTAGGACCAGAAACTGCATGGGATTCAATTCCATTTAGGACTGGGAAACAAACGCTAGCTCGCCTTACAGAAACACACTCTGCTTTTGAGAAAAGAGCACTCTTCTGCTCTACTGTGTTTCCTAAAGGGCCAGAACAGTGAGCTTGCTCAGAACAAAAGAACTGTGCTTCCTACACACACTGGCCATATCTAGTTCATCTCTGCTTAGGAAACTGACAAGAATAGTAGCTCCTCTACTGTAAAATACACTGTACTTGCTGGGAACAGATGCGAGTGCTATTTGCACTGTGTATGGAAATGGGAGCGCAATAGTGACTCTTCTTACCAGAAAACAACTCTTGCTCGTAGGACCAGAAACTGCATGTGATTCAACTCCATTTAGGACTGGGAAACAAACGCTAGCTCGCCTTACAAGAAACACACTCTGCTTTTGAGAAAAGAGCACTCTTCTACTCTACTGTGTTTCCTATAGGGTCAGAACAGTGAGCTTGCTCAGAACAAAAGAACTGTGCTTCCTATACACACGGACCATATCTAGTTCAACTCTGCTTAGGAAACTGACAAGAACAGTAGATCCTCTTCAGTCTAACACACTGTACATGCTGGGAACATATGCCAGTGCTATTTGCCCTGTGTATGGCAATGGGAGCGCAATAGTGACTCTTCTTACCAGAAAACAACTCGTGCTCCTAGGACCAGAAACTGCATGGGATTCAACTCCATTTAGGACTGGCAAACAAATGCTAGCTCGCCTTACAAGAAACACACTCTGCTTTTGAGGAAAGAGCACTCTTCTACTCTACTGTGTTTCCTATAGGGCCAGAAGAGTGAGCTTGCTCAGAACAAAAGAACTGTGGTTCCTACACAAACGGGCCATATCTAGTTCAACTCTGCTTTGGAAACTGACAAGAACAGTATATCCTCTTCTTTCCAATACACTGTACTTGCTGGGAACATACGCCAGTGCTGTTTGCACTGTGTGTGGCTAAGGGAGCGCAATAGTGACTTTCCTTACCAGAAAACAACTCTTGCTCGTAGGACCAGAAACTGCATGTGATTCAACTCCATTTAAAACTGGGAAACAAACGCTAGCTTCCTTTAAAAGAAACACACTCTGCTTTTGAGAAAAGAGCACTCTTCTACTCTACAGTGTTTCCTATAGGGTCAGAACAGTGAGCTTGCTCAGAACAAAAGAACTGTGTTTCCTACACAAACGGGACACATCTAGTTCAACTCTGCTTAGGAAACTGACAAGAACAGTAGCTCCTCGTCAGTCCAATACACTTTACTTGCTGGGAGCAGACGCGAGTGCTATTTGCACTGTGTATGGCAATGGGAGCGCAATAGTGACTCTTCTTACCAGAAAACAACTCTTGCTCGTAGGAACAGAAACTGCGTGTGATTCAACTCTGTTTCTGACTGGGAAACAAACACTAGCTAACATTACAAGAAACACACTCTGCTTTTGAGAAAAGAGCACTCGCCTACTCTACTGTGTTTCCTAAGGGGTCCGAACAGTGAGCTTGCTCAGAACAAAAGAACTGTGCTTCCTACACACACGGGCCATATCTACTTCAACTCTGCTTAGGAAACTGACAAGAACAGTAGATCCTCTTCAGTCCAATACACTGTACATGCTGGGAACAGACGAGAGTGCTATTTGCCCTGTGTATGACAATGGGAGCGTAATAGTGACTCTTCTTACCAGAAAACAACTCTTGCCTGTAGGACCAGAAACTGCATGTGATTGAACTCCATTTAGGACTGGGAAACAAACCCTAGCTCGCCTTAGAAGAAACACACTCTGCTTTTGAGAAAAGAGCACTCTTCTACTCTACTGTGTTTCTTATAGGGCCAGAACAGTGAGCTTGCTCAGAACAAAAGAACTGTGCTTCCTACACACACGGGCCATATCTAGTTCAACACTGCTTAGGAAATTGACAAGAAGAGTAGATCCTCTTCAGTCCAATACACTTTACGTGCTGGGAACAGACGCCCGTGCTATTTGCCCTGTGTATGACAATGGGAGCACAATGGTGACTCTTCATTCCAAAAAACAACTCTTGCTCTAGGACCAGAAACTGCATGTGATTAAACTCCATTTAGGACTGGGAAACAAACGCTAGCTTGCATTACAAGAAACACACTCTGCTTTTGAGAAAAGAGCACTCTTCTACTCTACTGTGTTTCCTATGGGGTCCGAACAGTGAGCTTGCTCAGAACAAAAGAACTGTGCTTCCTACACACACGGGCCATATCTAGTTCAACTCTGCATAGGACACTGACAAGAACAGTAGCTCCTCTTCTGTCTAATACAATGTACTTGCTGGGAGCAGACGAGAGCTATTTGCACTGTGTATGACAATGGGAACTCAATAGTGACTCTTCCCACCAGAAAACAACTCTTGCCTGTAGGACCAGAAACTGCATGCGATTCAAATCCCTTTAGGACTGGGAAACAAACCATAGCTCGCCTTAGAAGAAACACACTCTGCTTTTGAGAAAAGAGCACTCTTCTACTCTACTGTGTTTCTTATAGGGCCAGAACAGTGAGCTTGCTCAGAACAAAAGAACTGTGCTTCCTAAACACACGGGCCATATCTAGTTCAACTCTGCATAGGAAACTGACAAGAACAGTAGCTCCTCTTCTGTCTAATACAATGTACTTGCTGGGAGCAGACGCGAGAGCTATTTGCACTGTGTATGACAATGGGAACTCAATAGTGACTCTTCCCACCAGAAAACAACTCTTGCCTGTAGGACCAGAAACTGCATGTGATTCAACTCCATTTAGGACTGGGAAACAAACCATAGCTCGCCTTAGAAGAATCACACTCTGCTTTTGAGAAAAGAGCACTCTTCTACTCTTCTGTGTTTCTTATAGGGCCAGAACAGTGAGCTTGCTCAGAACAAATGAAGTGTGCTTCCTACACACATGGGCCATATCTAGTTCAACTCTGCTTCGGAAACTGACAAGAACAGTAGCTCCTCTTCAGTCCAATACACTACTTGCCGGGAGCAGACGCGAGTGCTATTTGCACTGTGTATGGCAATGGGAGTACAATAGTGACTCTTCTTACCAGAAAACAACTCTTGCTCGTAGGACCAGAAACTGCGTGTGATTCAACTCTGTTTCTGACTGGGAAACAAACACTAGCTAGCCTTACAAGAAACACACTCTGCTTTTGAGAAAAGAACACTCGCCTACTCTACTGTGTTTCCCATGGAGTCCGAAAAGTGAGTTGCTCAGAACAAAAGAACTGTGCTTCCTACACACATGGGCCATATCTAGTTCAACTCTGCTTCGGAAACTGACAAGAACAGTAGCTCCTCTTCAGTCCAATACACTGTACTTGCTGGGAGCAGACGCGAGTGCTATTTGCACTGTGTATGGCAAAGGGAGCACCATAGTGACTTTCCTTACCAGAAAACAACTCTTGCTCGTAGGACCAGAAACTGCATGGGATTCAATTCCATGTAGGACTGGGAAACAAACGCTAGCTCCCCTTCCAAGAAACACACTCTGCTTTTGAGAAAAGAGCATTCTTCTACTCTACTGTGTTTCCTAAAGGGCCAGAACAGTGAGCTTGCTCAGAACAAAAGAACTGTGCTTCCTACACACGGGCCATATATAGTTCAACTCTGGTTAGGAAACTGACAAGAACAGTAGCTCCTATTCAGTCCAATACACTATACTTGCTAGGAGCAGACGCGAGTGCTATTTGCACTGTGTATGGCAATGAGAGCACAATAGTGACTCTTCTTACCAGAAAACAACTCTTGCTCGTAGGACCAGAAACTGCATGGGATTCAACTTCATTTCTCACTGGGAAACAAACACTAGCTAGCCTTACAAGAAACACACTCTGCTTTTGAGAAAAGAGCACTCTTCTACTCTAATGTGTTTCCTATAGGTTCAGAACAATGAGCTTGCTCAGAACAAAAGAACTGTGCTTCCTACACACACGGGCCATATCTAGTTCAACTCTGCATAGGAAACTGACCAGAACAGTAGCTCCTCTACTGTCTAATACAATGTACTTTCTGGGAGCAGACGCGAGAGCTATTTGCACTGTGTATGACAATGGGAGCTCAATAGTGACTCTTCCCACCAGAAAACATCTCTTGCCTGTAGGACCAGAAAGTGCATGGGATTCAACTCCATTTAGGACTGGGAAACAAACCATAGCTCGCCTTAGAAGAAACACACTCTGCTTTTGAGAAAAGAGCACTCTTCTACTCTACTGTGTTTCTTATAGGGCCAGAACTGTGAGCTTGCTCAGAACAAAAGGACTGTGCTTCCTACACACATGGGCCATATCTAGTTCAACACTGCTTAGGAAACTGACAAGAAGAGTAGATCCTCTTGAGTCCAATACACTTTACATGCAGGGAACAGACACCCGTGCTATTTGCCCTGTGTATGACAATGGGAGCACAATAGTGACTCTTCTTACCAGAAAACAACTCTTGCTCATAGGACCAGAAATCGCATGGGATTCAACTCCATTTAGGACTGGGAAAAAACGCTAGCTTGCCTTGCAAGAAACACACTATGCTTTTGAGAAAAGAGCACTCTTCTCCTCTACTGTGTTTCCTATGGGGTCCGAACAGTGAGCTTGCTCAGAACAAAAGAACTGTGCTTCCTACACACATGGGCCATATCTAGTTCAAATCTGCTTCGGAAACTGACAAGAACAGTAGCTCCTCTTCAGTCCAATACACTGTACTTGCTGGGAGCAGACGCGAGTGCTATTTGCCCTGTGTATGGCAATGGGAGCACCATAGTGACTTTCCTTGCCAGAAAACAACTCTTGCTCGTAGGACCAGAAACTGCATGGGATTCAATTCCATTTAGGACTGGGAAACAAACGCTAGCTCGCCTTACAGAAACACACTCTGCTTTTGAGAAAAGAGCACTCTTCTGCTCTACTGTGTTTCCTAAAGGGCCAGAACAGTGAGCTTGCTCAGAACAAAAGAACTGTGCTTCCTACACACACTGGCCATATCTAGTTCATCTCTGCTTAGGAAACTGACAAGAACAGTAGCTCCTCTACTGTAAAATACACTGTACTTGCTGGGAACAGATGCGAGTGCTATTTGCACTGTGTATGGAAATGGGAGCGCAATAGTGACTCTTCTTACCAGAAAACAACTCTTGCTCATAGGACCAGAAACTGCATGTGATTCAACTCCATTTAGGACTGGGAAACAAACGCTAGCTCGCCTTACAAGAAACACACTCTGCTTTTGAGAAAAGAGCACTCTTCTACTCTACTGTGTTTCCTATAGGGTCAGAACAGTGTGCTTGCTCAGAACAAAAGAACTGTGCTTCCTATACACACGGACCATATCTAGTTCAACTCTGCTTAGGAAACTGACAAGAACAGTAGATCCTCTTCAGTCTAACACACTGTACATGCTGGGAACATATGCCAGTGCTATTTGCCCTGTGTATGGCAATGGGAGCGCAATAGTGACTCTTCTTACCAGAAAACAACTCGTGCTCCTAGGACCAGAAACTGCATGGGATTCAACTCCATTTAGGACTGGCAAACAAACGCTAGCTCGCCTTACAAGAAACACACTCTGCTTTTGAGGAAAGAGCACTCTTCTACTCTACTGTGTTTCCTATAGGGCCAGAAGAGTGAGCTTGCTCAGAACAAAAGAACTGTGGTTCCTACACAAACGGGCCATATCTAGTTCAACTCTGCTTTGGAAACTGACAAGAACAGTATATCCTCTTCTTTCCAATACACTGTACTTGCTGGGAACATACGCCAGTGCTGTTTGCACTGTGTGTAGCTAAGGGAGCGCAATAGTGACTTTCCTTACCAGAAAACAACTCTTGCGCGTAGGACCAGAAACTGCATGTGATTCAACTCCATTTAAAACTGGGAAACAAACGCTAGCTTCCTTTAAAAGAAACACACTCTGCTTTTGAGAAAAGAGCACTCTTCTACTCTACAGTGTTTCCTATAGGGTCAGAACAGTGAGCTTGCTCAGAACAAAAGAACTGTGTTTCCTACACAAACGGGACACATCTAGTTCAACTCTGCTTAGGAAACTGACAAGAACAGTAGCTCCTCGTCAGTCCAATACACTTTACTTGCTGGGAGCAGACGCGAGTGCTATTTGCACTGTGTATGGCAATGGGAGCGCAATAGTGACTCTTCTTACCAGAAAACAACTCTTGCTCGTAGGACCAGAAACTGCGTGTGATTCAACTCTGTTTCTGACTGGGAAACAAACACTAGCTAGCATTACAAGAAACACACTCTGCTTTTGAGAAAAGAGCACTCGCCTACTCTACTGTGTTTTCTCAGGGGTCCGAACAGTGAGCTTGCTCAGAACAAAAGAACTGTGCTTCCTACACACACGGGCCATATCTAGTTCAACTCTGCTTAGGAAACTGACAAGAACAGTAGATCCTCTTCAGTCCAATACACTGTACATGCTGGGAACAGACGAGAGTGCTATTTGCCCTGTGTATGACAATGGGAGCGTAATAGTGACTCTTCTTACCAGAAAACAACTCTTGCCTGTAGGACCAGAAACTGCATGTGATTGAACTCCATTTAGGACTGGGAAACAAACCCTAGCTCGCCTTAGAAGAAACAAACTCTGCTTTTGAGAAAAGAGCACTCTTCTACTCTACTGTGTTTCTTATAGGGCCAGAACAGTGAGCTTGCTCAGAACAAAAGAACTGTGCTTCCTACACACACGGGCCATATCTAGTTCAACACTGCTTAGGAAATTGACAAGAAGAGTAGATCCTCTTCAGTCCAATACACTTTACATGCTGGGAACAGACGCCCGTGCTATTTGCCCTGTGTATGACAATGGGAGCACAATGGTGACTCTTCTTTCCAAAAAACAACTCTTGCTCTAGGACCAGAAACTGCATGTGATTCAACTCCATTTAGGACTGGGAAACAAACGCTAGCTTGCCTTACAAGAAACACACTCTGCTTTTGAGAAAAGAGCACTCTTCTACTCTACTGTGTTTCCTATGGGGTCCGAACAGTGAGCTTGCTCAGAACAAAAGAACTGTGCTTCCTACACACACGGGCCATATCTAGTTCAACTCTGCATAGGACACTGACAAGAACAGTAGCTCCTCTTCTGTCTAATACAATGCACTTGCTGGGAGCAGACGAGAGCTATTTGCACTGTGTATGACAATGGGAACTCAATAGTGACTCTTCCCACCAGAAAACAACTCTTGCCTGTAGGACCAGAAACTGCATGTGATTCAAATCCCTTTAGGACTGGGAAACAAACCATAGCTCGCCTTAGAAGAAACACACTCTGCTTTTGAGAAAAGAGCACTCTTCTACTCTACTGTGTTTCTTATAGGGCCAGAACAGTGAGCTTGCTCAGAACAAAAGAACTGTGCTTCTTAAACACACGGGCCATGTCTAGTTCAACTCTGCATAGGAAACTGAAAAGAACAGTAGCTCCTCTTCTGTCTAATACAATGTACTTGCTGGGAGCAGACGCGAGAGCTATTTGCACTGTGTATGACAATGGTAACTCAATAGTGACTCTTCCCACCAGAAAACAACTCTTGCCTGTAGGACCAGAAACTGCATGTGATTCAACTCCATTTAGGACTGGGAAACAAACCATAGCTCGCCTTAGAAGAAACACACTCTGCTTTTGAGAAAAGAGCACTCTTCTACTCTTCTGTGTTTCTTATAGGGCCAGAACAGTGAGCTTGCTCAGAACAAAAGAAGTGTGCTTCCTACACACATGGGCCATATCTAGTTCAACTCTGCTTCGGAAACTGACAAGAACAGTAGCTCCTCTTCAGTCCAATACACTACTTGCCGGGAGCAGACGCGAGTGCTATTTGCACTGTGTATGGCAATGGGAGCGCAATAGTGACTCTTCTTACCAGAAAACAACTCTTGCTCGTAGGACCAGAAACTGCGTGTGATTCAACTCTGTTTCTGACTGGGAAACAAACACTAGCTAGCCTTACAAGAAACACACTCTGCTTTTGAGAAAAGAACACTCGCCTACTCTACTGTGTTTCCCATGGAGTCCGAAAAGTGAGTTGCTCAGAACAAAAGAACTGTGCTTCCTACACACATGGGCCATATCTAGTTCAACTCTGCTTCGGAAACTGACAAGAACAGTAGCTCCTCTTCAGTCCAATACACTGTAATTGCTGGGAGCAGACGCGAGTGCTATTTGCACTGTGTATGGCAAAGGGAGCACCATAGTGACTTTCCTTACCAGAAAACAACTCTTGCTCGTAGGACCAGAAACTGCATGGGATTCAATTCCATGTAGGACTGGGAAACAAACGCTAGCTCCCCTTCCAAGAAACACACTCTGCTTTTGAGAAAAGAGCATTCTTCTACTCTACTGTGTTTCCTAAAGGGCCAGAACAGTGAGCTTGCTCAGAACAAAAGAACTGTGCTTCCTACACACGGGCCATATATAGTTCAACTCTGCTTAGGAAACTGACAAGAACAGTAGCTCCTATTCAGTCCAATACACTGTACTTGCTAGGAGCAGACGCGAGTGCTATTTGCACTGTGTATGGCAATGAGAGCGCAATAGTGACTCTTCTTACCAGAAAACAACTCTTGCTCGTAGGACCAGAAACTGCATGGGATTCAACTTCATTTCTCACTGGGAAACAAACACTAGCTAGCCTTACAAGAAACACACTCTGCTTCTGAGAAAAGAGCACTCTTCTACTCTAATGTGTTTCCTATAGGTTCAGAACAGTGAGCTTGCTCAGAACAAAAGAACTGTGCTTCCTACACACACGGGCCATATCTAGTTCAACTCTGCATAGGAAACTGACCAGAACAGTAGCTCCTCTACTGTCTAATACAATGTACTTTCTGGGAGCAGACGCGAGAGCTATTTGCACTGTGTATGACAATGGGAGCTCAATAGTGACTCTTCCCACCAGAAAACAACTCTTGCCTGTAGGACCAGAAAGTGCATGGGATTCAACTCCATTTAGGACTGGGAAACAAACCATAGCTCGCCTTAGAAGAAACACACTCTGCTTTTGAGAAAAGAGCACTCTTCTACTCTACTGTGTTTCTTATAGGGCCAGAACTGTGAGCTTGCTCAGAACAAAAGGACTGTGCTTCCTACACACATGGGCCATATCTAGTTCAACTCTGCTTCGGAAACTGACAAGAACAGTAGCTCCTCTTCAGTCCAATACACTGTACTTGCTGGGAGCAGACACGAGTGCTATTTGCCCTGTGTATGGCAATGGGAGCACCATAGTGACTTTCCTTACCAGAAAACAACTCTTGCTCGTAGGACCAGAAACTGCATGGGATTCAATTCCATTTAGGGCTGGGAAACAAACGCTAGCTCGCCTTACAGAAACACACTCTGCTTTTGAGAAAAGAGCACTCTTCTGCTCTACTGTGTTTCCTAAAGGGCCAGAACAGTGAGCTTGCTCAGAACAAAAGAACTGTGCTTCCTACACACACTGGCCATATCTAGTTCATCTCTGCTTAGGAAACTAACAAGAACAGTAGCTCCTCTACTGTAAAATGCACTGTACTTGCTGGGAACAGATGCGAGTGCTATTTGCACTGTGTTTGGAAATGGGAGCGCAATAGTGACTCTTCTTACCAGAAAACAACTCTTGCTCGTAGGACCAGAAACTGCATGTGATTCAACTCCATTTAGGACTGGGAAACAAACGCTAGCTCGCCTTACAAGAAACACACTCTGCTTTTGAGAAAAGAGCACTCTTCTACTCTACTGTTTTTCCTATAGGGCCAGAACAGTGAGCTTGCTCAGAACAAAAGAACTGTGCTTCCTATACACACGGACCATATCTAGTTCAACTCTGCTTAGGAAACTGACAAGAACAGTAGATCCTCTTCAGTCTAACACACTGTACATGCTGGGAACATATGCCAGTGCTATTTGCCCTGTGTATGGCAATGGGAGCGCAATAGTGACTCTTCTTACCAGAAAACAACTCGTGCTCCTAGGACCAGAAACTGCATGGGATTCAACTCCATTTAGGACTGGCAAACAAACGCTAGCTTGCCTTACAAGAAACACACTCTGCTTTTGAGGAAAGAGCACTCTTCTACTCTACTGTGTTTCCTATAGGGCCAGAAGAGTGAGCTTGCTCAGAACAAAAGAACTGTGGTTCCTACACAAATGGGCCATATCTAGTTCAACTCTGCTTTGGAAACTGACAAGAACAGTAGATCCTCTTCAGTCCAATACATTGTACATGCTGGGAACAAACGACAGTGCTATATGCGCTGTGTATGACAATGGGAGCATAATAGTGACTCTTCTTAACAGAAAAAAACTCTTACTCGTAGGACCAGAAACTGCATGTGATTCAACTCCATTTAGGACTGGGAAACAAACGCTAGCTCGCCTTACAAGAAACACACTCTGCTTTTGAGAAAAGAGCACTCTTCTACTCTACTGTGTTTCCTATGGGCTCGGAACCGTGAGCTTGCTCAGAAAAAAGAACTGTGCTTCCTACACACACGGGTCATATCTAGTTCCACTCTGCTTAGGAAACTGACAAGAACAGTATATCCTCTTCTTTCCAATACACTGTACTTGCTGGGAACATACGCGAGTGCTGTTTGCACTGTGTGTGGCTAAGGGAGCGCAATAGTGACTTTCCTTACCAGAAAACAACTCTTGCTCGTAGGACCAGAAACTGCATGTGATTCAACTCCATTTAAAACTGGGAAACAAACGCTAGCTTCCTTTAAAAGAAACACACTCTGCTTTTGAGAAAAGAGCACTCCTCTACTCTACAGTGTTTCCTATAGGGTCAGAACAGTGAGCTTGCTCAGAACAAAAGAACTGTGTTTCCTACACAAACGGGACACATCTAGTTCAACTCTGCTTAGGAAACTGACAAGAACAGTAGCTCCTCTTCAGTCCAATACACTTTACTTGCTGGGAGCAGACGCGAGTGCTATTTGCACTGTGTATGGCAATGGGAGCGCAATAGTGACTCTTCTTACCAGAAAACAACTCTTGCTCGTAGGACCAGAAACTGCGTGTGATTCAACTCTGTTTCTGACTGGGAAACAAACACTAGCTAGCCTTACAAGAAACACACTCTGCTTTTGAGAAAAGAACACTCGCCTACTCTACTGTGTTTCCCATGGAGTCCGAAAAGTGAGTTGCTCAGAACAAAAGAACTGTGCTTCCTACACACATGGGCCATATCTAGTTCAACTCTGCTTCGGAAACTGACAAGAACAGTAGCTCCTCTTCAGTCCAATACACTGTACTTGCTGGGAGCAGACGCGAGTGCTATTTGCACTGTGTATGGCAAAGGGAGCACCATAATGACTTTCCTTACCAGAAAACAACTCTTGCTCGTAGGACCAGAAACTGCATGGGATTCAATTCCATGTAGGACTGGGAAACAAACGCTAGCTCCCCTTCCAAGAAACACACTCTGCTTTTGAGAAAAGAGCATTCTTCTACTCTACTGTGTTTCCTAAAGGGCCAGAACAGTGAGCTTGCTCAGAACAAAAGAACTGTGCTTCCTACACACGGGCCATATATAGTTCAACTCTGCTTAGGAAACTGACAAGAACAGTAGCTCCTATTCAGTCCAATACACTGTACTTGCTAGGAGCAGACGCGAGTGCTATTTGCACTGTGTATGGCAATGAGAGCGCAATAGTGACTCTTCTTACCAGAAAACAACTCTTGCTCGTAGGACCAGAAACTGCATGGGATTCAACTTCATTTCTCACTGGGAAACAAACACTAGCTAGCCTTACAAGAAACACACTCTGCTTTTGAGAAAAGAGCACTCTTCTACTCTAATGTGTTTCCTATAGGTTCAGAACAGTGAGCTTGCTCAGAACAAAAGAACTGTGCTTCCTACACACACGGGCCATATCTAGTTCAACTCTGCATAGGAAACTGACCAGAACAGTAGCTCCTCTACTGTCTAATACAATGTACTTGCTGGGAGCAGACGCGAGAGCTATTTGCACTGTGTATGACAATGGGAGCTCAATAGTGACTCTTCCCACCAGAAAACAACTCTTGCCTGTAGGACCAGAAAGTGCATGGGATTCAACTCCATTTAGGACTGGGAAACAAACCATAGCTCGCCTTAGAAGAAACACACTCTGCTTTTGAGAAAAGAGCACTCTTCTACTCTACTGTGTTTCTTATAGGGCCAGAACTGTGAGCTTGCTCAGAACAAAAGGACTGTGCTTCCTACACACATGGGCCATATCTAGTTCAACTCTGCTTAGGAAACTGACAAGAAGAGTAGATCCTCTTGAGTCCAATACACTTTACATGCAGGGAACAGACGCCCGTGCTATTTGCCCTGTGTATGACAATGGGAGCACAATAGTGACTCTTCTTACCAGAAAACAACTCTTGCTCGTAGGACCAGAAACTGCATGGGATTCAACTCCATTTAGGACTGGGAAAAAACGCTAGCTTGCCTTGCAAGAAACACACTATGCTTTTGAGAAAAGAGCACTCTTCTACTCTACTGTGTTTCCTATGGGGTCCGAACAGTGAGCTTGCTCAGAACAAAAGAACTGTGCTTCCTACACACATGGGCCATATCTAGTTCAACTCTGCTTCGGAAACTGACAAGAACAGTAGCTCCTCTTCAGTCCAATACACTGTACTTGCTGGGAGCAGACACGAGTGCTATTTGCCCTGTGTATGGCAATGGGAGCACCATAGTGACTTTCCTTACCAGAAAACAACTCTTGCTCGTAGGACCAGAAACTGCATGGGATTCAATTCCATTTAGGGCTGGGAAACAAACGCTAGCTCGCCTTACAGAAACACACTCTGCTTTTGAGAAAAGAGCACTCTTCTGCTCTACTGTGTTTCCTAAAGGGCCAGAACAGTGAGCTTGCTCAGAACAAAAGAACTGTGCTTCCTACACACACTGGCCATATCTAGTTCATCTCTGCTTAGGAAACTGACAAGAACAGTAGCTCCTCTACTGTAAAATGCACTGTACTTGCTGGGAACAGATGCGAGTGCTATTTGCACTGTGTATGGAAATGGGAGCGCAATAGTGACTCTTCTTACCAGAAAACAACTCTTGCTCGTAGGACCAGAAACTGCATGTGATTCAACTCCATTTAGGACTGGGAAACAAACGCTAGCTCGCCTTACAAGAAACACACTCTGCTTTTGAGAAAAGAGCACTCTTCTACTCTACTGTTTTTCCTATAGGGCCAGAACAGTGAGCTTGCTCAGAACAAAAGAACTGTGCTTCCTATACACACGGACCATATCTAGTTCAACTCTGCTTAGGAAACTGACAAGAACAGTAGATCCTCTTCAGTCTAACACACTGTACATGCTGGGAACATATGCCAGTGCTATTTGCCCTGTGTATGGCAATGGGAGCGCAATAGTGACTCTTCTTACCAGAAAACAACTCGTGCTCCTAGGACCAGAAACTGCATGGGATTCAACTCCATTTAGGACTGGCAAACAAACGCTAGCTCGCCTTACAAGAAACACACTCTGCTTTTGAGGAAAGAGCACTCTTCTACTCTACTGTGTTTCCTATAGGGCCAGAAGAGTGAGCTTGCTCAGAACAAAAGAACTGTGGTTCCTACACAAATGGGCCATATCTAGTTCAACTCTGCTTTGGAAACTGACAAGAACAGTAGATCCTCTTCAGTCCAATACATTGTACATGCTGGGAACAAACGACAGTGCTATATGCGCTGTGTATGACAATGGGAGCATAATAGTGACTCTTCTTAACAGAAAAAAACTCTTACTCGTAGGACCAGAAACTGCATGTGATTCAACTCCATTTAGGACTGGGAAACAAACGCTAGCTCGCCTTACAAGAAACACACTCTGCTTTTGAGAAAAGAGCACTCTTCTACTCTACTGTGTTTCCTATGGGCTCGGAACCGTGAGCTTGCTCAGAAAAAAGAACTGTGCTTCCTACACACACGGGTCATATCTAGTTCCACTCTGCTTAGGAAACTGACAAGAACAGTAGCTCCTCTTCAGTCCAATACACTTTACTTGCTGGGAGCAGACGCGAGTGCTATTTGCACTGTGTATGGCAATGGGAGCGCAATAGTGACTCTTCTTACCAGAAAACAACTCTTGCTCGTAGGACCAGAAACTGCGTGTGATTCAACTCTGTTTCTGACTGGGAAACAAACACTAGCTAGCCTTACAAGAAACACACTCTGCTTTTGAGAAAAGAACACTCGCCTACTCTACTGTGTTTCCCATGGAGTCCGAAAAGTGAGTTGCTCAGAACAAAAGAACTGTGCTTCCTACACACATGGGCCATATCTAGTTCAACTCTGCTTCGGAAACTGACAAGAACAGTAGCTCCTCTTCAGTCCAATACACTGTACTTGCTGGGAGCAGACGCGAGTGCTATTTGCACTGTGTATGGCAAAGGGAGCACCATAATGACTTTCCTTACCAGAAAACAACTCTTGCTCGTAGGACCAGAAACTGCATGGGATTCAATTCCATGTAGGACTGGGAAACAAACGCTAGCTCCCCTTCCAAGAAACACACTCTGCTTTTGAGAAAAGAGCATTCTTCTACTCTACTGTGTTTCCTAAAGGGCCAGAACAGTGAGCTTGCTCAGAACAAAAGAACTGTGCTTCCTACACACGGGCCATATATAGTTCAACTCTGCTTAGGAAACTGACAAGAACAGTAGCTCCTATTCAGTCCAATACACTGTACTTGCTAGGAGCAGACGCGAGTGCTATTTGCACTGTGTATGGCAATGAGAGCGCAATAGTGACTCTTCTTACCAGAAAACAACTCTTGCTCGTAGGACCAGAAACTGCATGGGATTCAACTTCATTTCTCACTGGGAAACAAACACTAGCTAGCCTTACAAGAAACACACTCTGCTTTTGAGAAAAGAGCACTCTTCTACTCTAATGTGTTTCCTATAGGTTCAGAACAGTGAGCTTGCTCAGAACAAAAGAACTGTGCTTCCTACACACACGGGCCATATCTAGTTCAACTCTGCATAGGAAACTGACCAGAACAGTAGCTCCTCTACTGTCTAATACAATGTACTTGCTGGGAGCAGACGCGAGAGCTATTTGCACTGTGTATGACAATGGGAGCTCAATAGTGACTCTTCCCACCAGAAAACAACTCTTGCCTGTAGGACCAGAAAGTGCATGGGATTCAACTCCATTTAGGACTGGGAAACAAACCATAGCTCGCCTTAGAAGAAACACACTCTGCTTTTGAGAAAAGAGCACTCTTCTACTCTACTGTGTTTCTTATAGGGCCAGAACTGTGAGCTTGCTCAGAACAAAAGGACTGTGCTTCCTACACACATGGGCCATATCTAGTTCAACTCTGCTTAGGAAACTGACAAGAAGAGTAGATCCTCTTGAGTCCAATACACTTTACATGCAGGGAACAGACGCCCGTGCTATTTGCCCTGTGTATGACAATGGGAGCACAATAGTGACTCTTCTTACCAGAAAACAACTCTTGCTCGTAGGACCAGAAACTGCATGGGATTCAACTCCATTTAGGACTGGGAAAAAACGCTAGCTTGCCTTGCAAGAAACACACTATGCTTTTGAGAAAAGAGCACTCTTCTACTCTACTGTGTTTCCTATGAGGTCCGAACAGTGAGCTTGCTCAGAACAAAAGAACTGTGCTTCCTACACACATGGGCCATATCTAGTTCAACTCTGCTTCGGAAACTGACAAGAACAGTAGCTCCTCTTCAGTCCAATACACTGTACTTGCTGGGAGCAGACACGAGTGCTATTTGCCCTGTGTATGGCAATGGGAGCACCATAGTGACTTTCCTTACCAGAAAACAACTCTTGCTCGTAGGACCAGAAACTGCATGGGATTCAATTCCATTTAGGGCTGGGAAACAAACGCTAGCTCGCCTTACAGAAACACACTCTGCTTTTGAGAAAAGAGCACTCTTCTGCTCTACTGTGTTTCCTAAAGGGCCAGAACAGTGAGCTTTCTCAGAACAAAAGAACTGTGCTTCCTACACACACTGGCCATATCTAGTTCATCTCTGCTTAGGAAACTGACAAGAACAGTAGCTCCTCTACTGTAAAATACACTGTACTTGCTGGGAACAGATGCGAGTGCTATTTGCACTGTGTATGGAAATGGGAGCGCAATAGTGACTCTTCTTACCAGAAAACAACTCTTGCTCGTAGGACCAGAAACTGCATGTGATTCAACTCCATTTAGGACTGGGAAACAAACGCTAGCTCGCCTTACAAGAAACACACTCTGCTTTTGAGAAAAGAGCACTCTTCTACTCTACTGTGTTTCCTATAGGGTCAGAACAGTGAGCTTGCTCAGAACAAAAGAACTGTGCTTCCTATACACACGGACCATATCTAGTTCAACTCTGCTTAGGAAACTGACAAGAACAGTAGATCCTCTTCAGTCTAACACACTGTACATGCTGGGAACATATGCCAGTGCTATTTGCCCTGTGTATGGCAATGGGAGCGCAATAGTGACTCTTCTTACCAGAAAACAACTCGTGCTCCTAGGACCAGAAACTGCATGGGATTCAACTCCATTTAGGACTGGCAAACAAACGCTAGCTCGCCTTACAAGAAACACATTCTGCTTTTGAGGAAAGAGCACTCTTCTACTCTACTGTGTTTCCTATAGGGCCAGAAGAGTGAGCTTGCTCAGAACAAAAGAACTGTGGTTCCTACACAAACGGGCCATATCTAGTTCAACTCTGCTTTGGAAACTGACAAGAACAGTATATCCTCTTCTTTCCAATACACTGTACTTGCTGGGAACATACGCCAGTGCTGTTTGCACTGTGTGTAGCTAAGGGAGCGCAATAGTGACTTTCCTTACCAGAAAACAACTCTTGCGCGTAGGACCAGAAACTGCATGTGATTCAACTCCATTTAAAACTGGGAAACAAACGCTAGCTTCCTTTAAAAGAAACACACTCTGCTTTTGAGAAAAGAGCACTCTTCTACTCTACAGTGTTTCCTATAGGGTCAGAACAGTGAGCTTGCTCAGATCAAAAGAACTGTGTTTCCTACACAAACGGGACACATCTAGTTCAACTCTGCTTAGGAAACTGACAAGAACAGTAGCTCCTCGTCAGTCCAATACACTTTACTTGCTGGGAGCAGACGCGAGTGCTATTTGCACTGTGTATGGCAATGGGAGCGCAATAGTGACTCTTCTTACCAGAAAACAACTCTTGCTCGTAGGACCAGAAACTGCGTGTGATTCAACTCTGTTTCTGACTGGGAAACAAACACTAGCTAGCATTACAAGAAACACACTCTGCTTTTGAGAAAAGAGCACTCGCCTACTCTACTGTGTTTTCTCAGGGGTCCGAACAGTGAGCTTGCTCAGAACAAAAGAACTGTGCTTCCTACACACACGGGCCATATCTAGTTCAACTCTGCTTAGGAAACTGACAAGAACAGTAGATCCTCTTCAGTCCAATACACTGTACATGCTGGGAACAGACGAGAGTGCTATTTGCCCTGTGTATGACAATGGGAGCGTAATAGTGACTCTTCTTACCAGAAAACAACTCTTGCCTGTAGGACCAGAAACTGCATGTGATTGAACTCCATTTAGGACTGGGAAACAAACCCTAGCTCGCCTTAGAAGAAACAAACTCTGCTTTTGAGAAAAGAGCACTCTTCTACTCTACTGTGTTTCTTATAGGGCCAGAACAGTGAGCTTGCTCAGAACAAAAGAACTGTGCTTCCTACACACACGGGCCATATCTAGTTCAACACTGCTTAGGAAATTGACAAGAAGAGTAGATCCTCTTCAGTCCAATACACTTTACATGCTGGGAACAGACGCCCGTGCTATTTGCCCTGTGTATGACAATGGGAGCACAATGGTGACTCTTCTTTCCAAAAAACAACTCTTGCTCTAGGACCAGAAACTGCATGTGATTCAACTCCATTTAGGACTGGGAAACAAACGCTAGCTTGCCTTACAAGAAACACACTCTGCTTTTGAGAAAAGAGCACTCTTCTACTCTACTGTGTTTCCTATGGGGTCCGAACAGTGAGCTTGCTCAGAACAAAAGAACTGTGCTTCCTACACACACGGGCCATATCTAGTTCAACTCTGCATAGGACACTGACAAGAACAGTAGCTCCTCTTCTGTCTAATACAATGCACTTGCTGGGAGCAGACGAGAGCTATTTGCACTGTGTATGACAATGGGAACTCAATAGTGACTCTTCCCACCAGAAAACAACTCTTGCCTGTAGGACCAGAAACTGCATGTGATTCAAATCCCTTTAGGACTGGGAAACAAACCATAGCTCGCCTTAGAAGAAACACACTCTGCTTTTGAGAAAAGAGCACTCTTCTACTCTACTGTGTTTCTTATAGGGCCAGAACAGTGAGCTTGCTCAGAACAAAAGAACTGTGCTTCTTAAACACACGGGCCATGTCTAGTTCAACTCTGCATAGGAAACTGAAAAGAACAGTAGCTCCTCTTCTGTCTAATACAATGTACTTGCTGGGAGCAGACGCGAGAGCTATTTGCACTGTGTATGACAATGGTAACTCAATAGTGACTCTTCCCACCAGAAAACAACTCTTGCCTGTAGGACCAGAAACTGCATGTGATTCAACTCCATTTAGGACTGGGAAACAAACCATAGCTCGCCTTAGAAGAAACACACTCTGCTTTTGAGAAAAGAGCACTCTTCTACTCTTCTGTGTTTCTTATAGGGCCAGAACAGTGAGCTTGCTCAGAACAAAAGAAGTGTGCTTCCTACACACATGGGCCATATCTAGTTCAACTCTGCTTCGGAAACTGACAAGAACAGTAGCTCCTCTTCAGTCCAATACACTACTTGCCGGGAGCAGACGCGAGTGCTATTTGCACTGTGTATGGCAATGGGAGCGCAATAGTGACTCTTCTTACCAGAAAACAACTCTTGCTCGTAGGACCAGAAACTGCGTGTGATTCAACTCTGTTTCTGACTGGGAAACAAACACTAGCTAGCCTTACAAGAAACACACTCTGCTTTTGAGAAAAGAACACTCGCCTACTCTACTGTGTTTCCCATGGAGTCCGAAAAGTGAGTTGCTCAGAACAAAAGAAGTGTGCTTCCTACACACATGGGCCATATCTAGTTCAACTCTGCTTCGGAAACTGACAAGAACAGTAGCTCCTCTTCAGTCCAATACACTGTAATTGCTGGGAGCAGACGCGAGTGCTATTTTGCACTGTGTATGGCAAAGGGAGCACCATAGTGACTTTCCTTACCAGAAAACAACTCTTGCTCGTAGGACCAGAAACTGCATGGGATTCAATTCCATGTAGGACTGGGAAACAAACGCTAGCTCCCCTTCCAAGAAACACACTCTGCTTTTGAGAAAAGAGCATTCTTCTACTCTACTGTGTTTCCTAAAGGGCCAGAACAGTGAGCTTGCTCAGAACAAAAGAACTGTGCTTCCTACACACGGGCCATATATAGTTCAACTCTGCTTAGGAAACTGACAAGAACAGTAGCTCCTATTCAGTCCAATACACTGTACTTGCTAGGAGCAGACGCGAGTGCTATTTGCACTGTGTATGGCAATGAGAGCGCAATAGTGACTCTTCTTACCAGAAAACAACTCTTGCTCGTAGGACCAGAAACTGCATGGGATTCAACTTCATTTCTCACTGGGAAACAAACACTAGCTAGCCTTACAAGAAACACACTCTGCTTCTGAGAAAAGAGCACTCTTCTACTCTAATGTGTTTCCTATAGGTTCAGAACAGTGAGCTTGCTCAGAACAAAAGAACTGTGCTTCCTACACACACGGGCCATATCTAGTTCAACTCTGCATAGGAAACTGACCAGAACAGTAGCTCCTCTACTGTCTAATACAATGTACTTTCTGGGAGCAGACGCGAGAGCTATTTGCACTGTGTATGACAATGGGAGCTCAATAGTGACTCTTCCCACCAGAAAACAACTCTTGCCTGTAGGACCAGAAAGTGCATGGGATTAAACTCCATTTAGGACTGGGAAACAAACCATAGCTCGCCTTAGAAGAAACACACTCTGCTTTTGAGAAAAGAGCACTCTTCTACTCTACTGTGTTTCTTATAGGGCCAGAACTGTGAGCTTGCTCAGAACAAAAGGACTGTGCTTCCTACACACATGGGCCATATCTAGTTCAACTCTGCTTCGGAAACTGACAAGAACAGTAGCTCCTCTTCAGTCCAATACACTGTACTTGCTGGGAGCAGACACGAGTGCTATTTGCCCTGTGTATGGCAATGGGAGCACCATAGTGACTTTCCTTACCAGAAAACAACTCTTGCTCGTAGGACCAGAAACTGCATGGGATTCAATTCCATTTAGGGCTGGGAAACAAACGCTAGCTCGCCTTACAGAAACACACTCTGCTTTTGAGAAAAGAGCACTCTTCTGCTCTACTGTGTTTCCTAAAGGGCCAGAACAGTGAGCTTGCTCAGAACAAAAGAACTGTGCTTCCTACACACACTGGCCATATCTAGTTCATCTCTGCTTAGGAAACTGACAAGAACAGTAGCTCCTCTACTGTAAAATGCACTGTACTTGCTGGGAACAGATGCGAGTGCTATTTGCACTGTGTATGGAAATGGGAGCGCAATAGTGACTCTTCTTACCAGAAAACAACTCTTGCTCGTAGGACCAGAAACTGCATGTGATTCAACTCCATTTAGGACTGGGAAACAAACGCTAGCTCGCCTTACAAGAAACACACTCTGCTTTTGAGAAAAGAGCACTCTTCTACTCTACTGTTTTTCCTATAGGGCCAGAACAGTGAGCTTGCTCAGAACAAAAGAACTGTGCTTCCTATACACACGGACCATATCTAGTTCAACTCTGCTTAGGAAACTGACAAGAACAGTAGATCCTCTTCAGTCTAACACACTGTACATGCTGGGAACATATGCCAGTGCTATTTGCCCTGTGTATGGCAATGGGAGCGCAATAGTGACTCTTCTTACCAGAAAACAACTCGTGCTCCTAGGACCAGAAACTGCATGGGATTCAACTCCATTTAGGACTGGCAAACAAACGCTAGCTTGCCTTACAAGAAACACACTCTGCTTTTGAGGAAAGAGCACTCTTCTACTCTACTGTGTTTCCTATAGGGCCAGAAGAGTGAGCTTGCTCAGAACAAAAGAACTGTGGTTCCTACACAAATGGGCCATATCTAGTTCAACTCTGCTTTGGAAACTGACAAGAACAGTAGATCCTCTTCAGTCCAATACATTGTACATGCTGGGAACAAACGACAGTGCTATATGCGCTGTGTATGACAATGGGAGCATTATAGTGACTCTTCTTAACAGAAAAAAACTCTTACTCGTAGGACCAGAAACTGCATGTGATTCAACTCCATTTAGGACTGGGAAACAAACGCTAGCTCGCCTTACAAGAAACACACTCTGCTTTTGAGAAAAGAGCACTCTTCTACTCTACTGTGTTTCCTATGGGCTCGGAACCGTGAGCTTGCTCAGAAAAAAGAACTGTGCTTCCTACACACACGGGTCATATCTAGTTCCACTCTGCTTAGGAAACTGACAAGAACAGTATATCCTCTTCTTTCCAATACACTGTACTTGCTGGGAACATACGCGAGTGCTGTTTGCACTGTGTGTGGCTAAGGGAGCGCAATAGTGACTTTCCTTACCAGAAAACAACTCTTGCGCGTAGGACCAGAAACTGCATGTGATTCAACTCCATTTAAAACTGGGAAACAAACGCTAGCTTCCTTTAAAAGAAACACACTCTGCTTTTGAGAAAAGAGCACTCTCCTACTCTACAGTGTTTCCTATAGGGTCAGAACAGTGAGCTTGCTCAGAACAAAAGAACTGTGTTTCCTACACAAACGGGACACATCTAGTTCAACTCTGCTTAGGAAACTGACAAGAACAGTAGCTCCTCTTCAGTCCAATACACTTTACTTGCTGGGAGCAGACGCGAGTGCTATTTGCACTGTGTATGGCAATGGGAGCGCAATAGTGACTCTTCTTACCAGAAAACAACTCTTGCTCGTAGGACCAGAAACTGCGTGTGATTCAACTCTGTTTCTGACTGGGAAACAAACACTAGCTAGCCTTACAAGAAACACACTCTGCTTTTGAGAAAAGAACACTCGCCTACTCTACTGTGTTTCCCATGGAGTCCGAAAAGTGAGTTGCTCAGAACAAAAGAACTGTGCTTCCTACACACATGGGCCATATCTAGTTCAACTCTGCTTCGGAAACTGACAAGAACAGTAGCTCCTCTTCAGTCCAATACACTGTACTTGCTGGGAGCAGACGCGAGTGCTATTTGCACTGTGTATGGCAAAGGGAGCACCATAATGACTTTCCTTACCAGAAAACAACTCTTGCTCGTAGGACCAGAAACTGCATGGGATTCAATTCCATGTAGGACTGGGAAACAAACGCTAGCTCCCCTTCCAAGAAACACACTCTGCTTTTGAGAAAAGAGCATTCTTCTACTCTACTGTGTTTCCTAAAGGGCCAGAACAGTGAGCTTGCTCAGAACAAAAGAACTGTGCTTCCTACACACGGGCCATATATAGTTCAACTCTGCTTAGGAAACTGACAAGAACAGTAGCTCCTATTCAGTCCAATACACTGTACTTGCTAGGAGCAGACGCGAGTGCTATTTGCACTGTGTATGGCAATGAGAGCGCAATAGTGACTCTTCTTACCAGAAAACAACTCTTGCTCGTAGGACCAGAAACTGCATGGGATTCAACTTCATTTCTCACTGGGAAACAAACACTAGCTAGCCTTACAAGAAACACACTCTGCTTTTGAGAAAAGAGCACTCTTCTACTCTAATGTGTTTCCTATAGGTTCAGAACAGTGAGCTTGCTCAGAACAAAAGAACTGTGCTTCCTACACACACGGGCCATATCTAGTTCAACTCTGCATAGGAAACTGACCAGAACAGTAGCTCCTCTACTGTCTAATACAATGTACTTGCTGGGAGCAGACGCGAGAGCTATTTGCACTGTGTATGACAATGGGAGCTCAATAGTGACTCTTCCCACCAGAAAACAACTCTTGCCTGTAGGACCAGAAAGTGCATGGGATTAAACTCCATTTAGGACTGGGAAACAAACCATAGCTCGCCTTAGAAGAAACACACTCTGCTTTTGAGAAAAGAGCACTCTTCTACTCTACTGTGTTTCTTATAGGGCCAGAACTGTGAGCTTGCTCAGAACAAAAGGACTGTGCTTC
The DNA here is from genome assembly GCF_949786415.1 of Peromyscus eremicus. Lineage (NCBI taxonomy): Eukaryota > Metazoa > Chordata > Mammalia > Rodentia > Cricetidae > Peromyscus > Peromyscus eremicus. Next base: position 23,136 of record NW_026735551.1, on the reverse strand, counting down.
CTACACACATGGGCCATATCTAGTTCAACTCTGCTTAGGAAACTGACAAGAAGAGTAGATCCTCTTGAGTCCAATACACTTTACATGCAGGGAACAGACGCCCGTGCTATTTGCCCTGTGTATGACAATGGGAGCACAATAGTGACTCTTCTTACCAGAAAACAACTCTTGCTCGTAGGACCAGAAACTGCATGGGATTCAACTCCATTTAGGACTGGGAAAAAACGCTAGCTTGCCTTGCAAGAAACACACTATGCTTTTGAGAAAAGAGCACTCTTCTACTCTACTGTGTTTCCTGTGGGGTCCGAACAGTGAGCTTGCTCAGAACAAAAGAACTGTGCTTCCTACACACATGGGCCATATCTAGTTCAACTCTGCTTCGGAAACTGACAAGAACAGTAGCTCCTCTTCAGTCCAATACACTGTACTTGCTGGGAGCAGACACGAGTGCTATTTGCCCTGTGTATGGCAATGGGAGCACCATAGTGACTTTCCTTACCAGAAAACAACTCTTGCTCGTAGGACCAGAAACTGCATGGGATTCAATTCCATTTAGGGCTGGGAAACAAACGCTAGCTCGCCTTACAGAAACACACTCTGCTTTTGAGAAAAGAGCACTCTTCTGCTCTACTGTGTTTCCTAAAGGGCCAGAACAGTGAGCTTGCTCAGAACAAAAGAACTGTGCTTCCTACACACACTGGCCATATCTAGTTCATCTCTGCTTAGGAAACTGACAAGAACAGTAGCTCCTCTACTGTAAAATGCACTGTACTTGCTGGGAACAGATGCGAGTGCTATTTGCACTGTGTATGGAAATGGGAGCGCAATAGTGACTCTTCTTACCAGAAAACAACTCTTGCTCGTAGGACCAGAAACTGCATGTGATTCAACTCCATTTAGGACTGGGAAACAAACGCTAGCTCGCCTTACAAGAAACACACTCTGCTTTTGAGAAAAGAGCACTCTTCTACTCTACTGTTTTTCCTATAGGGCCAGAACAGTGAGCTTGCTCAGAACAAAAGAACTGTGCTTCCTATACACACGGACCATATCTAGTTCAACTCTGCTTAGGAAACTGACAAGAACAGTAGATCCTCTTCAGTCTAACACACTGTACATGCTGGGAACATATGCCAGTGCTATTTGCCCTGTGTATGGCAATGGGAGCGCAATAGTGACTCTTCTTACCAGAAAACAACTCGTGCTCCTAGGACCAGAAACTGCATGGGATTCAACTCCATTTAGGACTGGCAAACAAACGCTAGCTCGCCTTACAAGAAACACACTCTGCTTTTGAGGAAAGAGCACTCTTCTACTCTACTGTGTTTCCTATAGGGCCAGAAGAGTGAGCTTGCTCAGAACAAAAGAACTGTGGTTCCTACACAAATGGGCCATATCTAGTTCAACTCTGCTTTGGAAACTGACAAGAACAGTAGATCCTCTTCAGTCCAATACATTGTACATGCTGGGAACAAACGACAGTGCTATATGCGCTGTGTATGACAATGGGAGCATAATAGTGACTCTTCTTAACAGAAAAAAACTCTTACTCGTAGGACCAGAAACTGCATGTGATTCAACTCCATTTAGGACTGGGAAACAAACGCTAGCTCGCCTTACAAGAAACACACTCTGCTTTTGAGAAAAGAGCACTCTTCTACTCTACTGTGTTTCCTATGGGCTCGGAACCGTGAGCTTGCTCAGAAAAAAGAACTGTGCTTCCTACACACACGGGTCATATCTAGTTCCACTCTGCTTAGGAAACTGACAAGAACAGTATATCCTCTTCTTTCCAATACACTGTACTTGCTGGGAACATACGCGAGTGCTGTTTGCACTGTGTGTGGCTAAGGGAGCGCAATAGTGACTTTCCTTACCAGAAAACAACTCTTGCTCGTAGGACCAGAAACTGCATGTGATTCAACTCCATTTAAAACTGGGAAACAAACGCTAGCTTCCTTTAAAAGAAACACACTCTGCTTTTGAGAAAAGAGCACTCTTCTACTCTACAGTGTTTCCTATAGGGTCAGAACAGTGAGCTTGCTCAGAACAAAAGAACTGTGTTTCCTACACAAACGGGACACATCTAGTTCAACTCTGCTTAGGAAACTGACAAGAACAGTAGCTCCTCTTCAGTCCAATACACTTTACTTGCTGGGAGCAGACGCGAGTGCTATTTGCACTGTGTATGGCAATGGGAGCGCAATAGTGACTCTTCTTACCAGAAAACAACTCTTGCTCGTAGGACCAGAAACTGCGTGTGATTCAACTCTGTTTCTGACTGGGAAACAAACACTAGCTAGCCTTACAAGAAACACACTCTGCTTTTGAGAAAAGAACACTCGCCTACTCTACTGTGTTTCCCATGGAGTCCGAAAAGTGAGTTGCTCAGAACAAAAGAACTGTGCTTCCTACACACATGGGCCATATCTAGTTCAACTCTGCTTCGGAAACTGACAAGAACAGTAGCTCCTCTTCAGTCCAATACACTGTACTTGCTGGGAGCAGACGCGAGTGCTATTTGCACTGTGTATGGCAAAGGGAGCACCATAATGACTTTCCTTACCAGAAAACAACTCTTGCTCGTAGGACCAGAAACTGCATGGGATTCAATTCCATGTAGGACTGGGAAACAAACGCTAGCTCCCCTTCCAAGAAACACACTCTGCTTTTGAGAAAAGAGCATTCTTCTACTCTACTGTGTTTCCTAAAGGGCCAGAACAGTGAGCTTGCTCAGAACAAAAGAACTGTGCTTCCTACACACGGGCCATATATAGTTCAACTCTGCTTAGGAAACTGACAAGAACAGTAGCTCCTATTCAGTCCAATACACTGTACTTGCTAGGAGCAGACGCGAGTGCTATTTGCACTGTGTATGGCAATGAGAGCGCAATAGTGACTCTTCTTACCAGAAAACAACTCTTGCTCGTAGGACCAGAAACTGCATGGGATTCAACTTCATTTCTCACTGGGAAACAAACACTAGCTAGCCTTACAAGAAACACACTCTGCTTTTGAGAAAAGAGCACTCTTCTACTCTAATGTGTTTCCTATAGGTTCAGAACAGTGAGCTTGCTCAGAACAAAAGAACTGTGCTTCCTACACACACGGGCCATATCTAGTTCAACTCTGCATAGGAAACTGACCAGAACAGTAGCTCCTCTACTGTCTAATACAATGTACTTGCTGGGAGCAGACGCGAGAGCTATTTGCACTGTGTATGACAATGGGAGCTCAATAGTGACTCTTCCCACCAGAAAACAACTCTTGCCTGTAGGACCAGAAAGTGCATGGGATTCAACTCCATTTAGGACTGGGAAACAAACCATAGCTCGCCTTAGAAGAAACACACTCTGCTTTTGAGAAAAGAGCACTCTTCTACTCTACTGTGTTTCTTATAGGGCCAGAACTGTGAGCTTGCTCAGAACAAAAGGACTGTGCTTCCTACACACATGGGCCATATCTAGTTCAACTCTGCTTAGGAAACTGACAAGAAGAGTAGATCCTCTTGAGTCCAATACACTTTACATGCAGGGAACAGACGCCCGTGCTATTTGCCCTGTGTATGACAATGGGAGCACAATAGTGACTCTTCTTACCAGAAAACAACTCTTGCTCGTAGGACCAGAAACTGCATGGGATTCAACTCCATTTAGGACTGGGAAAAAACGCTAGCTTGCCTTGCAAGAAACACACTATGCTTTTGAGAAAAGAGCACTCTTCTACTCTACTGTGTTTCCTATGGGGTCCGAACAGTGAGCTTGCTCAGAACAAAAGAACTGTGCTTCCTACACACATGGGCCATATCTAGTTCAACTCTGCTTCGGAAACTGACAAGAACAGTAGCTCCTCTTCAGTCCAATACACTGTACTTGCTGGGAGCAGACACGAGTGCTATTTGCCCTGTGTATGGCAATGGGAGCACCATAGTGACTTTCCTTACCAGAAAACAACTCTTGCTCGTAGGACCAGAAACTGCATGGGATTCAATTCCATTTTAGGGCTGGGAAACAAACGCTAGCTCGCCTTACAGAAACACACTCTGCTTTTGAGAAAAGAGCACTCTTCTGCTCTACTGTGTTTCCTAAAGGGCCAGAACAGTGAGCTTTCTCAGAACAAAAGAACTGTGCTTCCTACACACACTGGCCATATCTAGTTCATCTCTGCTTAGGAAACTGACAAGAACAGTAGCTCCTCTACTGTAAAATGCACTGTACTTGCTGGGAACAGATGCGAGTGCTATTTGCACTGTGTATGGAAATGGGAGCGCAATAGTGACTCTTCTTACCAGAAAACAACTCTTGCTCGTAGGACCAGAACTGCATGTGATTCAACTCCATTTAGGACTGGGAAACAAACGCTAGCTCGCCTTACAAGAAACACACTCTGCTTTTGAGAAAAGAGCACTCTTCTACTCTACTGTTTTTCCTATAGGGCCAGAACAGTGAGCTTGCTCAGAACAAAAGAACTGTGCTTCCTATACACACGGACCATATCTAGTTCAACTCTGCTTAGGAAACTGACAAGAACAGTAGATCCTCTTCAGTCTAACACACTGTACATGCTGGGAACATATGCCAGTGCTATTTGCCCTGTGTATGGCAATGGGAGCGCAAATAGTGACTCTTCTTACCAGAAAACAACTCGTGCTCCTAGGACCAGAAACTGCATGGGATTCAACTCCATTTAGGACTGGCAAACAAACGCTAGCTCGCCTTACAAGAAACACACTCTGCTTTTGAGGAAAGAGCACTCTTCTACTCTACTGTGTTTCCTATAGGGCCAGAAGAGTGAGCTTGCTCAGAACAAAAGAACTGTGGTTCCTACACAAATGGGCCATATCTAGTTCAACTCTGCTTTGGAAACTGACAAGAACAGTAGATCCTCTTCAGTCCAATACATTGTACATGCTGGGAACAAACGACAGTGCTATATGCGCTGTGTATGACAATGGGAGCATAATAGTGACTCTTCTTAACAGAAAAAAACTCTTACTCGTAGGACCAGAAACTGCATGTGATTCAACTCCATTTAGGACTGGGAAACAAACGCTAGCTCGCCTTACAAGAAACACACTCTGCTTTTGAGAAAAGAGCACTCTTCTACTCTACTGTGTTTCCTATGGGCTCGGAACCGTGAGCTTGCTCAGAAAAAAGAACTGTGCTTCCTACACACACGGGTCATATCTAGTTCCACTCTGCTTAGGAAACTGACAAGAACAGTATGTCCTCTTCTTTCCAATACACTGTACTTGCTGGGAACATACGCGAGTGCTGTTTGCACTGTGTGTGGGCTAAGGGAGCGCAATAGTGACTTTCCTTACCAGAAAACAACTCTTGCTCGTAGGACCAGAAACTGCATGTGATTCAACTCCATTTAAAACTGGGAAACAAACGCTAGCTTCCTTTAAAGAAACACACTCTGCTTTTGAGAAAAGAGCACTCTTCTACTCTACAGTGTTTCCTATAGGGTCAGAACAGTGAGCTTGCTCAGAACAAAAGAACTGTGTTTCCTACACAAACGGGACACATCTAGTTCAACTCTGCTTAGGAAACTGACAAGAACAGTAGCTCCTCTTCAGTCCAATACACTTTACTTGCTGGAGCAGACGCGAGTGCTATTTGCACTGTGTATGGCAATGGGAGCGCAATAGTGACTCTTCTTACCAGAAAACAACTCTTGCTCGTAGGACCAGAAACTGCGTGTGATTCAACTCTGTTTCTGACTGGGAAACAAACACTAGCTAGCCTTACAAGAAACACACTCTGCTTTTGAGAAAAGAACACTCGCCTACTCTACTGTGTTTCCCATGGAGTCCGAAAAGTGAGTTGCTCAGAACAAAAGAACTGTGCTTCCTACACACATGGGCCATATCTAGTTCAACTCTGCTTCGGAAACTGACAAGAACAGTAGCTCCTCTTCAGTCCAATACACTGTACTTGCTGGGAGCAGACGCGAGTGCTATTTGCACTGTGTATGGCAAAGGGAGCACCATAATGACTTTTTACCAGAAAACAACTCTTGCTCGTAGGACCAGAAACTGCATGGGATTCAATTCCATGTAGGACTGGGAAACAAACGCTAGCTCCCCTTCCAAGAAACACACTCTGCTTTTGAGAAAAGAGCATTCTTCTACTCTACTGTGTTTCCTAAAGGGCCAGAACAGTGAGCTTGCTCAGAACAAAAGAACTGTGCTTCCTACACACGGGCCATATATAGTTCAACTCTGCTTAGGAAACTGACAAGAACAGTAGCTCCTATTCAGTCCAATACACTGTACTTGCTAGGAGCAGACGCGAGTGCTATTTGCACTGTGTATGGCAATGAGAGCGCAATAGTGACTCTTCTTACCAGAAAACAACTCTTGCTCGTAGGACCAGAAACTGCATGGGATTCAACTTCATTTCTCACTGGGAAACAAACACTAGCTAGCCTTACAAGAAACACACTCTGCTTTTGAGAAAAGAGCACTCTTCTACTCTAATGTGTTTCTATAGGTTCAGAACAGTGAGCCTGCTCAGAACAAAAGAACTGTGCTTCCTACACACACGGGCCATATCTAGTTCAACTCTGCATAGGAAACTGACCAGAACAGTAGCTCCTCTACTGTCTAATACAATGTACTTGCTGGGAGCAGTCGCGAGAGCTATTTGCACTGTGTATGACAATGGGAGCTCAATAGTGACTCTTCCCACCAGAAAACAACTCTTGCCTGTAGGACCAGAAAGTGCATGGATTCAACTCCATTTAGGACTGGGAAACAAACCATAGCTCGCCTTAGAAGAAACACACTCTGCTTTTGAGAAAAGAGCACTCTTCTACTCTACTGTGTTTCTTATAGGGCCAGAACTGTGAGCTTGCTCAGAACAAAAGGACTGTGCTTCCTACACACATGGGCCATATCTAGTTCAACTCTGCTTAGGAAACTGACAAGAAGAGTAGATCCTCTTGAGTCCAATACACTTTACATGCAGGGAACAGACGCCCGTGCTATTTGCCCTGTGTATGACAATGGGAGCACAATAGTGACTCTTCTTACCAGAAAACAACTCTTGCTCGTAGGACCAGAAACTTGCATGGGATTCAACTCCATTTAGGACTGGGAAAAAACGCTAGCTTGCCTTGCAAGAAACACACTATGCTTTTGAGAAAAGAGCACTCTTCTACTCTACTGTGTTTCCTATGGGGTCCGAACAGTGAGCTTGCTCAGAACAAAAGAACTGTGCTTCCTACACACATGGGCCATATCTAGTTCAACTCTGCTTCGGAAACTGACAAGAACAGTAGCTCCTCTTCAGTCCAATACACTGTACTTGCTGGGAGCAGACGCGAGTGCTATTTGCCCTGTGTATGGCAATGGGAGCACCATAGTGACTTTCCTTACCAGAAAACAACTCTTGCTCGTAGGACCAGAAACTGCATGGGATTCAATTCCATTTAGGACTGGGAAACAAACGCTAGCTCGCCTTACAGAAACACACTCTGCTTTTGAGAAAAGAGCACTCTTCTGCTCTACTGTGTTTCCTAAAGGGCCAGAACAGTGAGCTTGCTCAGAACAAAAGAACTGTGCTTCCTACACACACTGGCCATATCTAGTTCATCTCTGCTTAGGAAACTGACAAGAACAGTAGCTCCTCTACTGTAAAATACACTGTACTTGCTGGAACAGATGCGAGTGCTATTTGCACTGTGTATGGAAATGGGAGCGCAATAGTGACTCTTCTTACCAGAAAACAACTCTTGCTCGTAGGACCAGAAACTGCATGTGATTCAACTCCATTTAGGACTGGGAAACAAACGCTAGCTTGCCTTACAAGAAACACACTCTGCTTTTGAGAAAAGAGCACTCTTCTACTCTACTGTGTTTCCTATAGGGCCAGAACAGTGAGCTTGCTCAGAACAAAAGAACTGTGCTTCCTATACACACGGACCATATCTAGTTCAACTCTGCTTAGGAAACTGACAAGAACAGTAGATCTTCTTCAGTCTAACACACTGTACATGCTGGGAACATATGCCAGTGCTATTTGCCCTGTGTATGGCAATGGGAGCGCAATAGTGACTCTTCTTACCAGAAAACAACTCGTGCTCCTAGGACCAGAAACTGCATGGGATTCAACTCCATTTAGGACTGGCAAACAAACGCTAGCTCGCCTTACAAGAAACACACTCTGCTTTTGAGGAAAGAGCACACTTCTACTCTACTGTGTTTCCTACAGGGCCAGAAGAGTGAGCTTGCTCAGAACAAAAGAACTGTGGTTCCTACACAAATGGGCCATATCTAGTTCAACTCTGCTTTGGAAACTGACAAGAACAGTAGTTCCTCTTCAGTCCAATACATTGTACATGCTGGGAACAAACGACAGTGCTATATGCGCTGTGTATGACAATGGGAGCATAATAGTGACTCTTCTTAACAGAAAAAAACTCTACTCGTAGGACCAGAAACTGCATGTGATTCAACTCCATTTAGGACTGGGAAACAAACGCTAGCTCGCCTTACAAGAAACACACTCTGCTTTTGAGAAAAGAGCACTCTTCTACTCTACTGTGTTTCCTATGGGCTCGGAACCGTGAGCTTGCTCAGAAAAAAGAACTGTGCTTCCTACACACACGGGTCATATCTAGTTCCACTCTGCTTAGGAAACTGACAAGAACAGTATATCCTCTTCTTTCCAACACACTGTACTTGCTGGGAACATACGCGAGTGCTGTTTGCACTGTGTGTGGCTAAGGGAGCGCAATAGTGACTTTCCTTACCAGAAAACAACTCTTGCTCGTAGGACCAGAAACTGCATGTGATTCAACTCCATTTAAAACTGGGAAACAAACGCTAGCTTCCTTTAAAAGAAACACACTCTGCTTTTGAGAAAAGAGCACTCTTCTACTCTACGGTGTTTCCTATAGGGCCAGAACAGTGAGCTTGCTCAGAACAATAGAACTGTGCTTCCTACACACACGGGCCATATCTAGTTCAACTCTGGTTAGGAAACTGACAAGAACAGTATCACCTATTCTGTCCATTACACTGTATTTGATGGGAACAGACGCGAGTGCTCTTTGCACTGTAAATGGCAATGGGAGCGCAATAGTGACTCTTTTTAACAGAAAACAACTCTTGCTCATAGGACAGGAAACTGCCTTTGATTGAAATCCATTTAGGACTAGCAAACAAACTCTAGCTCGCCTTACAAGAAACACACTCTGCTTTTGAGAATAGAGCACTCTTCTACTCTACTGTGTTTCCTATGAGGTCCGAACTGTGAGCTTGCTCAGAACAAAAAAAAATGTGCTTCCTACACACACCGTCACACCTATATCAATTCTGCTTAGGAACCTGACAAGAACAGTGGATCCTCTTCAGTCCAATACACTGTACTCCTGGGAACAGACAACAGTGCTATTTGTCCTGTGTATGGCAATGGCAGCGCAATATTTACTCTTCTTACCATAAAACAACTCTTGCTCGTAGGACCATAAACTGCATGGGATTAACTCCACTTAGGACTGGCAAACAAACGCTAGCTCGCCTTACAGGAAACAAACTCTTCTTTTGAGAAAAGAGCACTCTTCTACTCTACTGTGTTTCCTATAGGGCCAGAAGAGTGAGCTTGCTCAGAACAAAAGAACTGTGGTTCCTACACAAACGGGCCATATCTAGTTCAACTCTGCTTTGGAAACTGACAAGAACAGTTGATCCTCTTCAGTCCAATACATTGTACATGCTGGGAACAGACGACAGTGCTATTTGCGCTGTGTATGACAATGGGAGCATAATAGTGACTCTTCTTAACAGAAAACAACACTTACTCATAGGACCAGAAACTGCATGTGATTCAACTCCATTTAGGACTGGGAAACAAACGGTAGCTCGCCTTACTAGAAACACACTCTGCTTTTGAGAAAAGAACACTCCTCTACTATACTGTGTTTCCTATGGGCTCGGAACCGTGAGCTTGCTCAGAAAAAAAGAACTGTGCTTACTGCACACACGGGTCATATCTAGTTCAACTCTTCTTTGGAAACTGACAAGAACAGTATATCCTCTTCTTTCCAATACACTGTACTTGCTGGGAACATACGCGAGTGCTATTTGCACTGTGTGTGGCTAAGGGAGCGCAATAGTGACTTTCCTTACCAGAAAACAACTCTTGCTCGTAGGACCAGAAACTTCATGTGATTCAACTCCATTTAGGACGGGGAAACAAACGCTAGCTTCCTTTACAAGGAACACACTATGCTTTTGAGAAAAGAGCACTCTTCTACTCTACAGTGTTTCCTATAGGGTCAGAACAGTGAGCTTGCTCAGAACAAAAGAACTGTGCTTCCTACACAAATGGGCCACATCTAGTTCAACTCTGCTTAGGAAACTGACAAGAACAGTAGCTCCTCTTCAGTCCAATACACTGTACGTGCTGGGAGCAGACGAGAGTGCTATTTGCACTGTGTATGGCAATGGGAGCGCAATAGTGACTCTTCTTCCAGAAAACAACTCTTGCTCGTAGGACCAGAAACTGCGTGTGATTCAACTCTGTTTCTGACTGGGAAACAAACACTAGCTAGCCTTACAAGAAACACACTCTTCTTTTGAGAAAAGAGCACTCGGCTACTCTACTGTGTTTCCTATGGGGTCAGAACAGTGAGCTTGCTCAGAACAAAAGAACTGTGCTTCCTACACACACGGGCCATATCTAGTTCAACTCTGCTTAGCAAACTGACAAGAACAGTATGTCCTCTTCAGTCCAATACACTGTACATGCTGGGAAGAGACGCCAGTGCTATTTGCCCTGTATATGACAATGGGAGCGTAATAGTGACTCTTCTTACCAGAAAACAACTCTTGCTCATAGGACCAGAAACTGCATGGGATTCAACTCCATTTAGGACTGGGAAACAAATGCTAGCTCGCCTTACAAGAAACACACTCTGATTTTGAGAAAAGAGCACTCTTCTACTCTACTGTGTTTCCTATGGGGCCCGAACAGTGAGCTTGCTCAGAAAAAAAGAACTGTGCTTACTATACACACAGGTCATATCTAGTTCAACTCTGCTTAGGAAACTGACAAGAACAGTAGCTCCCCTTCTTTCCAATACACTGTACTTGATGGGAGCAGACGAGAGTGCTATTTGCACTGTGTGTGGCTAAGGGAGCACAATAGTGACTTTCCTTACCAGAAAACAACTCTTAATCGTAGGACCAAAAACTGCATGTGATTCAACTCCATTTAGGACTGGGAAACAAACACTAGCTCGCCTTACAAGAAATACACTCTGCTTTTGAGAAAAGAGTCCTCTTCTACTCTACTGTGTTTCCTATGGGGTCTGAACAGAGCTTGCTCAGAACAAAAGAACTGTGCTTCCTACACACACGGGCCATATGTAGTTCAACTCTGCTCAGGAAACTGACAGGAATAGTAGCTCCTCTTCAGTCCAATACACTGTACTTGATGGGAGCAGACGCGAGAGCTATTTGCACTGTATATGACATTGGGAGCTCAATAGTGACTCTTCTTACCAGAAAACAACTCTTGATCGTAGAACCAGAAACTGCATGGGATTCAACTTCGTTTCTGACTGGGAAACAACCACTAGCTAGCCTTACAAGAAACACACTCTGCTTTTGAGAAAAGAGCACTCTTCTACTCTACTGTGTTTCCTATAGGGCCAGAACAGCGAGCTTGCTCAGAACAATAGAACTGTGCTTCCTACACACACGGGCCATATCTAGTTCAACTCTGCTTAGGAAACTGACAAGAACAGTAGATCCTCTTCAGTCCAATACACTGTACATGCTGGGACAGACGCCAGTGCTATTTGCCCTGTGTATGACAATGGGAGTACAATAGTGAATCTTCTTACCAGAAAACAACTCTTGCTCGTAGGACCAGAATCTGCATGGGATTCAACTCCATTTAGGATTGGGAAACAAACACTAGCTCGCCTTACAAGAAACACACTCTGCTTTTGAGAAAAGAGCACTCTTCTACTCCAGTGTGTTTCCTATAAGGCCAGAACAGTGAGGTTTCTTAGAACAAAAGAACTGTGCTTCCTACACAAACGGGACATATCTAGTTCAACTCTGCTTAGGAAACTGACAAGAACAGTAGATCCTCTTCAGTCCAATACACTGTACTTGCTGGGAACAGACGCGAGTGCTATTTGCACTGTGTATGGCAAAGGTAGCGCAATAGTGACTTTCCTTACCAGAAAACAACTCTTGATCGTAGTACCAAAAACTGCATGTGATTCAATTCCATTTAGGATTGGGAAACAAACGCTAGCTCACCTTACAAGAAACACACTCTCCTTTGGAGAAAAGAGCACTCTTCTACTCTACTGTGTATCCTATAGGGCCAGAACAGTGAGCTTGCTCAGAACATAAGAACTGTGCTTCATACACACACGGGCCATATCTAGTTCAACTCTGCTTCTGAAACTGACAAGAACAGTAGCTCCTCTTCTGTCCAATACACTGTACTTGCTGGCAACAGACGCGATTGCTATTTGCACTGTGTATGGCAATGGGAGCGCAATAGTGACTGTTCTTACCAGAAAACAACTCTTGCTCATAGGACCAGAAACTGCATGTGATTCAATTCCATTTAGGATTGGGAAATAACGCTAGCTCACCTAACAAGAAACACACTCTGCTTTTGAGAAAAGAGCACTCTTCTACTCTACTGTGTATCCTATAGGGCCAGAACAGTGAGCATTCTCAGAACAAAGAACTGTGCTTCCTACACACACAGGCCATATCTAGTTCAACTCTGCTTAGGAAACTGACAAGAACAGTAGCTCCTCTTCAGTCCAATACACTGTACATGCTGGGAACAGATGCGAGTGCTATTTGCACTCTGTATGGCAATGGGAGTGCAATAGTGACTCTTCTTACCAGAAAACAACTCTTGCTTGTAAGACCAGAAACTGCATGGGATTCAACTCTATTTCTGACTGGAAAACAAACACTAGCTAGCCTTACAAGAAACACACTCTGCTTTTAGGAAAGAGCACTCTTCTACTCTACTGTGTTTCCTATGGAGTCTGAACAGTGAGCTTGCTCAGAACAAAAGAAATGTCCTTCCTACAAACACGGGTCATATCTAGTTCAACTCTGCTTAGGAAACTGACAAGAACAGTAGGTCCTCTTCAGTCCAAAACACTGTACTTGCTGCTAACAGACGCGATTGCGATTTGCCCTGTGTATTGCAATGGGAGCACAATAGTGACTCTTTTTACCAGAAAAAAACTCTTGCTCATAGGACAAGAAACTGCATGGGATTCAACTTCATTTAGGACTGGGAAACAAACTCTCGCTCGCCTTAGAAGAAACACACTCTGCTTTTGAGAAAAGAGCACTCTTCTACTCTACTGTGTTTACTAAAGGGCCAGAACAGTGAGCTTGCTCAGAACAAAAGAACTGTGCTTCCTACACACACCGTCCATATTTAGTTCAACTCTGCTTAGGAAACTGACAACAATAGTAGTTCCTCTTCAGCTCAATACACGGTACTTGCTCGGAGCAGACACAAGTGCTTTTTGCACTGTGTATGGCAAAGGGAGCACAATAGTGACTCTTCATACCAGAAAACAACTCTTGCTTGTGGACCAGAAACTGCATGTAATTCAACTCCATTTTACTGGGAAAGAAACGCTAGCTTGCCTTAGAAGAAACACACTCTGCTTTTGAGAAAAGAACACTCTTCTACTCTACTGTGTTTCCTATAGGGCCAGAACAGTGAGCTTGCTCAGAACAAAAGAACTGTGCTTCCTACACACACGGGCCATATCTAGTTCAACTCTGCTTAGGAAATTGACAAGAACAGTAGATTCTCTTCAGTCTAATACATTGTACATGCTGGGAACAGACGCCAGTGCTATTTGCCCTGTGTATGACAATGGGAGCACAATAGTGAATCTTCATACCAGAAAACAACTATTGTTCGTAGGACCAGAAACTGCATGGGATTCAACTCCATTTAGGACTGGGAAACAAACACTAACTTGCCTTACAAGAAACACACTCTGCTTTTGAGAAAAGAGCACTTTTCTACTCTACTGTGTTTCCTATAAGGCCAGAACAGTGAGCTTTCTCAGAACAAAAGAACTGTGCTTCCTACACAAAAGGGACATATCTAGTTCAACTCTGCTTAGGAAACTGACAAGAACAGTAGCTCCTCTTCAGTCCAATACACTGTACTTGCTGGGAACAGACGCGAGTGCTATTTGCACTGTGTATGGCAAAGGTAGCACAATAGTGACTTTCCTTACCAGAAAACAACTCTTGATCGTAGTACCAAAAACTGCATGTGATTCAATTCCATTTAGGATTGGGAAACAAACGCTAGCTCACCTTACAAGAAACACACTCTGCTTTTGAGAAAAGAGCCCTCTTCTACTCTACTGTGTATCCTATAGGGCCAAAACAGTGAGCTTGCTCAGAACAAAAGAACTGTGCTTCCTACACACACGGGCCATATCTAGTTCAACTCTGCTAAGGAAACTGACAAGAACAGTAGCTTCTCTTCCGTTCAATACACTGTACATGCTGTGAACAGATGCGAGTGCTATTTGCACTCTGTATGGCAATGGGAGTGCAATAGTGACTCTTCTTACCAGAAAACAACTCTTGCTTGTAAGACCAGAAACTGCATGGGATTCAACTCCGTTTCTGACTGGAAAACAAACACTAGCTAGCCTAACAAGAAACACACTCTGCTTTTGAGAAAAGAGCACTCTTCTACTCTACTGTGTTTCCTATGGAGTCTGAACAGTGAGCTTGCTCAGAACAAAAAAATGTTCTTCCTACACACACGGGTCATGTCTAGTTCAACTCTGCTTAGGAAACAGACAAGAACAGTAGGTCCTCTTCAGTCCAACACACTGTACTTGCTGGGAACAGACGCGAGTGCTATTTGCACTGTGTATTGCAATGGGAGCACAATAGTGACTCTTTTTACCAGAAAAAAACTCTTGCACATAGGACAAGAAACTGCATGTGATTCAACTTCATTTAGGACTGGGAAACAAACGCTAGCTCGCCTTAGAAGAAACACTCTCTGCTTTTGAGAAAAGAGCACTCTTCTACTCTACTGTGTTTCCTAAAGGGCCAGAACAGTGAATTGCTCAGAACAAACAAACTTTGCTTCCTACACACACCGTCCATATCTAGTTCAACTCTGCTTAGGAAACTGACAACAATAGTAGCTCCTCTTCAGTTCAATACACGGTACTTGCTGGGAGCAGACACGAGTGCTATTTGCACTGTGTATGGCAAAGGGAGCACAATTGTGACTCTTCTTACCAGAAAACAACTCTTGCCTGTAGGACCAGTAACTGAGTGGGATTCAACTTCGTTTCTGACTGGGAAACAAACACTAGCTAGCCTTACAAGAAACACACTCTGCTTTTGAGAAAATAGCACTCTTCTACTCTACTGTGTTTCCTATGGGGTCGGAACAGTGAACTTGCTCAGAACAAAAGAACTGTGCTTCCTACACACACGGGCCATATCTAGTTCAACTCGGCTTTAGAAACTGACAAGAACAATAGATCGTCCTCAGTCCAATACATTGTACATGCTGGGAACAAACGACAGTGCTATTTGCTCTGTGTAGGACAATGGGAGCGTAATAGTGCCTCTTATTACCAGAAAACAACTCTTGCTTGTAGGACCAGAAACTGCATGTGATTCAACTCCATTTAGGACTGGGAAAAAAATGCTAGCTCGCCTTAGAAGAAACACACTCTGCTTTTGAGAAAAGAGCACTCATCTACTCTACTGTGTTTCCTATAAGTTATGAACAGTGAGCTTGCTCAGAACAAAAGAACTGTGCTTCCTACACACACGGGCCATATCTAGTTCAACTCTGCTTAGGAAACTGACAAGAACATTAGCTCCTCTTCTGTCCAATACAATGTACTTGCTGGGAGCAGACGCGAGAACTATTTGCACTGTGTATGACAATGGGAGCTCAATAGTGACTCTTCCCACCAGAAAACAACTCTTGCTCTAGGACCAGAAACTGCATGTGATTCAACTCCATTTAGGACTGGTAAACAAACGCTAGCTTGCCTTAGAAGAAACGTACTCTGCTATTGAAAAAAGAGCACTCTTCTACTCTACTGTGTTTCCTATAGGGCCAGAACAGCGAGCTTGCTCAGAACAAAAAACTGTGCTTCCTACACACAGGGGCCATATTTAGTTCAACTCTGCTTAGGAAACTGACAAGAACAGTAGCTCCTCTTCTGTCCAATACACTGTACTTGCTGTGAACAGACGCCAGTGCTATTTGCCCTGTGTATGACAATGGGAGCACAATAGTGACTCTTCTTACGAGAAAACAACTCTTGCTCATAGGACCAGAAACTGCATGGGACTCAACTCCATTTAGGACTGGGAAACAAACGCTAGCTTGCCTTACAAGAAACACACTCTGCTTTTGAGAAAAGAGCACTCTTCTATTCTACTGTGTTTCCTATGGGGTCCAAACAGAGAGTTTGCTCAGAACAAAAGAACTGTGCTTCCTACACACATGGATCATATCTTGTTCAACTCTGCTTCGGAAACTGACAAGAAGAGTAGATCCTCTTCAGTCCAATACACTGTACTTGCTGGGAGCAGACATGAGTGCTATTTGCACTGTGTATGACAAAGGGAGCACCATAGTGACTTTCCTTACCAGAAAACAACTGTTGCTCGTAGTACCAGAAACTGCATGTGATTCAATTCCATTTAGGACTGGGAAACAAACACTAGCTAGCCTTACAAGAAACACACTCTGCTTTTGAGAAAAGAGCATTCTTCTACACTACTGTGTTTCCTACAGGGCCAGAACAGTGAGCTTGCTCAGAACAAAAGAACTGTGCTTCCTACACACACTGGCCATATCTAGTCCAACTCTGCTTAGTAAACTGACAAGAACAGTAGCTACTCCTCTGTCCAATACACAGTACTTGCTGGGAACAGACGCCAGTGCTATTTGCACTGTGTATGACAAAAGGAGCACCATAGTGACTTTCCTTACCAGAAAAAAAACTCTTTCTTGTAGGACCAGAAACTGCCTGAGATTCAACACCATTTAGGACTGGGAAACAAATGCTAGCTCGCCTTACAAGAAACACACTCTGCTTTTGAGAAAAGAGCACTCTTCTACTCTACTGTATTTCCTATATGGCCAGAACAGTGAGCTTGCTCAGAACAAAAGAACTGTGCTTCCTACACACACGGGCCATATCTAGTTCAACTGTGCTTAGGAAACTGAAAAGAACAGTAGATCCTCTTCAGGCCAATACACTGTACATGCTGGGAACTGACGCCAGTGCTATTTGCCCTGTGTATGACAGTGGGAGTACAATAGTGAATCTTCTTACCAGAAAACAACTCTTGCTCGTAGGACCAGAATCTGCATGGGATTCAACTCCATTTAGGATTGGGAAACAAACAATAGCTCGACTTACAAGAAACACACTCTGCTTTTGAGAAAAGAGCACTCTTCTACTCTACAGAGTTTCTAATAGGGCCAGAACAGTGAGCTTGCTCAGAAAAAAAGAACTGTGCTTCCTACACAAACGGGCCACATCTAGTTTAATTCTGCTTAGTAAACTGACAAGAACAGTAGCTCCTCTTCAGTGCAGTACACTGTACTTGCTGCGAGCAGATGCGAGTGCTATTTGCACTGGGTATGGCAATGGGAGCGCAATAGTGACTCTTCTTACCAGAAAACAACTCTTGCTTGTAGGACCAGAAACTGCATGGGATTCAACTCCGTTTCTGACTGGGAAACAAACACTAGCTAGCCTTAAAAGAAACACACTCTGCATTTGAGAAAAAAACACTCTTCTACTCTACTGTGTTTCCAATTTGGTCCGAACAGTGAGCTTGCTCAGAACAAAACAACTGTGCTTCCTACACATACGGGCCATATCTAGTTCAACTCTGCTGAGGAAACTGACAAGAAGAGTAGATCCTCTTCAGTCCAATACACTTTACATGCTGGGAACAGACCCCCGTGCTATTTGCCCTGTGTATGACAATGGGAGCACAATAGTGACTCTTCTTACCAGAAAACAACTCTTGCTCGTAGGACCAGAAACTACATGGGATTCAACTCCATTTAGGACTGATAAACAAACGCTAGCTTGCCTTACAATAAACACACTCTGCTTTTGAATAAAGAGCACTCTTTTACTCTACTGTGTTTCCAATGGGGTCCGAACAGTGAGCTTGCTCAGAACAAAAGAACTGTGCTTCCCACACACATGGGCCATATCTAGTTCAACTCTGCTTCGGAAACTGACAAGAACAGTAGCTACTCTTCAGTCCAATACACTGTACTTGCTAGGAGCAGACGTGAGTGCTATTTGCACTGTGTATGGCAATGGGAGCGCAATAGTGACTCTTCTTACCAGAAAACAACTCTTGCGTGTAGGACCAGAAACTGAATGGGATTCAACTTCATTTCTCACTGGGAAACAAACACTAGCTAGCCTTACAAGAAACACACTCTGCTTTTGAGAAGAGATCACTCTTCTACTCTACTGTGTTTCCTATAGGTTCAGAACAATGAGCTTGCTCAGAACAAAAGAACTGTGCTTCCTACACACACGGGCCATATCTAGTTCAACTCTGCATAGGAAACTTACAAGAACAGTAGCTCCTCTTCTGTCTAATACAATGTACTTGCTGGGAGCAGACGCGAGAGCTATTTGCCCTGTGTATGACAATGGGAGCACAATAGTGACTCTTCTTACCAGAAAACAACTCTTGCTCGTAAGAACAGAAACTGCATGTGATTCAACTCCATTTAGGACTGGGAAACAAACGCTTGCTTGCCTTACAAGAAACACACTCTGCTTTTGAGAAAAGAGCACTCTTCTACTCTACTGTGTTTCCTATGGGGTCCGAACAGTGAGCTTGCTCAGAACAAAAGAACTGTGCTTCCTACACACAGGGGCCATATCTAGTTCAATCTGCTTAGGAAACTGACAAGAAGAGTAGATCCTCTTCAGTCCAATACACTGTACATGCTGGGAACAGATGCGAGTGCTATTTGCACTCTGTATGGCAATGGGAGTGCAATAGTGACTCTTCTTACCAGAAAACAACTCTTGCTTGTAAGACCAGAAACTGCATGGGATTCAACTCCGTTTCTGACTGGAAAACAAACACTAGCTAGCCTAACAAGAAACACACTCTGCTTTTGAGAAAAGAGCACTCTTCTACTCTACTGTGTTTCCTATGGAGTCTGAACAATGAGCTTGCTCAGAACAAAAGAAATGTACTTCCTACACACACGGGTCATATCTATTTCAACTCTGCTTAGGAAACTGACAAGAACAGTAGGTCCTCTTCAGTCCAATACACTGTACTTGCTAGGAACAGACACGAGTGCTATTTGCACTGTGTATTGCAATGGGAGCACAATAGTGACTCTTTTTACCAGAAAAAAACTCTTGCTCATAGCACAAGAAACTTCATGTGATTCAACTTCATTAAGGACTGGGAAACAAACGCTAGCTTGCCTTACAAGAAACACACTCTGCTTTTGAGAAAAGAGCACTCTTCTACTCTACTGTGTTTCCTAAAGGGCCAGAACAGTGAGCTTGCTCAGAACAAAAGAACTGTGCTTCCTACACACACCGTCCATATCTAGTTCAACTCTGCTTAGGAAACTGACAACAATAGTAGCTCCTCTTCAGTCCAATACACGGTACTTGCTGGGAGCAGACACGAGTGCTATTTGCACTGTGTATGGCAAAGGGAGCACAATAGTGACTCTTCTTAACAGAAAACAACTCTTCCTTGTAGGACCAGAAACTGAGTGGGATTCAACTCCTTTTCTGACTGGGAAACAAACACTAGCTAGCCTTACAAGAAACACACTCTGCTTTTGAGAAAAGAGCACTCTTCTACTCTACTGTGTTTCCTATGGGGTCCGAACAGTGAGCTTGCTCAGAACAAAAGAACTGTGCTTCCTACACACGGGCCATATCTAGTTCAACTCTGCTTAGGAAACTGACAAGAACAGTAGCTCCCCTTCGTTCCAATACACTGTACTTGATGGGAGCAGACGAGAGTGCTCTTTGCACTGTGTAGGGCAATGGGAGCGCAATAGTGACTCTTCTTACCAGAAAACAACTCTTGCTCGTAGGACCAGAAACTGCATGGGATTCAACTTCATTTCTCATTGGGAAACAAACACTAGCTAGCCTTACAAGAAACACACTCTGCTTTTGAGAAAAGAGCACTCTTCTACTCTACTGTGTTTCCTATAGGTTCAGAACAGTGAGCTTGCTCAGAACAAAAGAACTGTGCTTCCTACACACACGGGCCATATCTAGTTCAACTCTGCATAGGAAACTGACAAGAACAGTAGCTCCACTTCTGTCTAATACAATGTACTTGCTGGGAGCAGACGTGAGAGCTATTTGCACTGTGTTTGACAATGGGAGCTCAATAGTGACTCTTCCCACCAGAAAACAACTCTTGCCTGTAGGACCAGAAACTGCATGTGATTCAACTCCGTTTAGGACTGGGAAACAAACCATAGCTCGCCTTAGAAGAAACACACTCTACTTTTGAGAAAAGAGCATTCTTCTACTCTACTGTGTTTCCTAAAGGGCCAGAACAGTGAGCTTGCTCAGAACAAAAGAACTGTGCTTCCTACACACGGGCCATATCTAGTTCAACTCTGCTTAGGAAACTGACAAGAACAGTAGCTCCTCTTCAGTCCAATACGCTGTACTTGGTATGAGCAGACGCGAGTGCTATTTGCACTGTGTATGGCAATGGGAGGGCAATAGTGACTCTTCTTACAAGAAAACAACTCTTGTTCGTAGGACCAGAAAATGCATGGGATTCAACTTCATTTCTCACTGGGAAACAAACACTAGCTAGCCTTAAAAGAAACACACTCTGCTTTTGAGAAAAGAGCACTCTTCTACTCTACTGTGTTTCCTATGGTGTCCGAACAGTGAGCTTGCTCAGAACAAAAGAACTGTGCTTCCCACACACATGGGCCATATCTAGTTCAACTCTGCTTCGGAAACTGACAAGAACAGTAGCTCCTCTTCAGTCCAATACACTGTACTTCCTGGGAGCAGACGCAAGTGCTATTTGCACTGTGTATGGCAAAGGGAGCACCATAGTGACTTTCCTTACCAGAAAACAACTGTTGCTCGTAGTACCAGAAACTGCATGTGATTCAATTCAATTTAGGACTGGGAAACAAACGCTAGCTCCCCTTACAAGAAACACACTCTGCTTTTGAGAAAAGAGCATTCTTCTACTCTACTGTGTTTCTTAAACGGCCAGAACAGTGACCTTGCTCAGAACAAAATAACTGTACTTCCTACACACGGGCCATATCTAGTTCAACTCTGCTTAGGAAACTGACAAGAACAGTAGCTCCTCTTCAGTCCAATACACTGTACTTGCTAGGAGCAGACGCGAGTGCTATTTGCACTGTGTATGGCAATGGGAGCGCAATAGTGACTCTTCTTACCAGAAAACAACTCTTGCTCGTAGGACCAGAAACTGCATGGGATTCAACTCCATTTCTCACTGGGAGACAAAAAGTAGCTAGCCTTACAAGAAACACACTCTGCTTTTGAGAAAAGAGTACTCTTCTACTCTACTGTGTTTCCTATTGGGTCCGAACAGTGAGCTTGCTCAGAACAAAAGAACTGTGCTTCCCACACACATGGGCCATATCTAGTTCAACTCTGCTTCGGAAACTGACAAGAACAGTAGCTCCTCTTCAGTCCAATACACTGTACTTCCTGGGAGCAGACGCAAGTGCTATTTGCACTGTGTATGGCAAAGGGAGCACCATAGTGACTTTCCTTACCAGAAAACAAATGTTGCTCATAGTACCAGAAAGTGCATGTGATTCAATTCCATTTAGGACTGGGAAACAAACGCTAGCTCCCCTTACAAGAAACACACTCTGCTTTTGAGAAAAGAGCATTCTTCTACTCTACTGTGTTTCCTAAAGGGCCAGAACAGTGAGCTTGCTCAGAACAAAAGAACTGTGCTTCCTACACACGGGCCATATCTAGTTCAACTCTGCTTAGGAAACTGACAAGAACAGTAGCTCCTCTTCAGTCCAATACGCTTTACTTGCTATGAGCAGACGCGAGTGCTATTTGCACTGTTTATGGCAATGGGAGCGCAATAGTGACTCTTCTTACCAGAAAACAACTCTTGCTCGTAGGACCAGAAAATGCATGGGATTCAACTTCATTTCTCACTGGGAAACAAACACTAGCTAGCCTTAGAAGAAACACACTCTGCTTTTGAGAAAAGAGCATTCTTCTACTCTACTGTGTTTCCTATAGGTTCAGAACAGTGAGCTTGCTCAGAACAAAAGAACTGTGCTTCCTACACACACGGGCCATATCTACTTCAACTCTGCATAGGAAACTGACAAGAACAGTAGCTCCTCTTCTGTCTAATACAATGTACTTGCTGGGAGCAGACGTGAGAGCTCTTTGCACTGTGTATGACAATGGGAGCTCAATAGTGACTCTTCCCACCAGAAAACAACTCTTGCCTGTAGGACCAGAAACTGCATGGGATTCAAGTCCATTTAGGACTGGGAAACAAACGCTAGCTTGTCTTACAAGAAACACACTCTGCTTTTGAGAAAAGAGCACTCTTCTACTCTACTGTGTTTCCTATGGTGTCCGAACAGTGAGCTTGCTCCGAACAAAAGAACTGTGCTTCCCACACACTTGGGCCATATCTAGTTCAACACTGCTTCAGAAACTGACAAGAACAGTAGCTCCTCTTCAGTCCAATACACTGTACTTGCTGGGAGCAGACGCAAGTGCTATTTGCACTGTGTATGGCAAAGGGAGCACCCTAGTGACTTTCCTTACCAGAAAACAACTGTTGCTCACAGTACCAGAAACTGCATGTGATTCAATTCCATTTAGGACTGGAAAACAAACGCTAGCTCCCCTTACTAGAAACACACTCTGCTTTTGAGAAAAGAGCATTCTTCTACTCTACTGTGTTTCCTAAACGGCCAGAAGAGTGAGCTTGCTCAGAACAAAAGAACTGTGCTTCCTACACACGGGCCATATCTAGTTCAACTCTGCTTAGGAAACTGACAAGAACAGTAGCTCCTGTTC
>NW_026735550.1:0-118086 GCF_949786415.1 Peromyscus eremicus | reverse complement strand
ACACAGTGCAAATAGCACTCGCATCTGTTCCCAGCAAGTACAGTGTATTGGACTGAAGCGGAGCTGCTGTTCTTGTCAGTTTCCTAAGCAGAGTTGAACTAGATATGGCCCGTGTGTGTAGGAAGCACAGTTCTTTTGTTCTGAGCAACTCACTGTTCGGACCCCATAGGAAACACAGTAGAGTAGAAGAGTGCTCTTTTCTCAAAAGCAGAGTGTGTTTCTTGTAAGGCGAGCTACCATTTGTTTCCCAGTCCCAAATGGAGTTGAATTACATGCAGTTTCTTCTCCTACGAGCAAGAGTTGTTTTCTGGTAACAAGAGTCACTATTGCGCTCCCATTGTCATACATAGGGAAAATAGCACTGGCGTCTGTTCCCTACATATACAGTGTACTGGACTGAAGAGGATCTACTGTTCTTTTCAGTTTCCTAAGCAGAATTGAATTAGATATGGCCCGTGTGTGTAGGAAGCACAGTTCTTCTGTTCTGAGCAAGCTAACTGTTTTGGCCCTATGGGAAACACAATAGAGTAGAAGAGTGCTCTTTCTCAAAAGCAGAGTGTGTTTCTTGTAAGGCGAGCTACCATTTGTTTCCCACTCCTAAATGGAGTTGTATCCCATGCAGTTTTTTGTCCTACGAGCAAGAGGTGTTTTCTGATAAGAAGAGTCACTATTGCGCTCCTATTGCCATACACAGTGCAAATAGCACTCGCGTCTGTTCCCAGCTAGCACAGTGTATTGGACTGAAGAGGATCTACTGTTCTTTTCAGTTTCCTAAGCAGAATTGAACTAGATATGGCAGTATTTGTATGAAGCACAGTTCTTTTGTTCTGAACAAGCTCACTGTTCTGGCCCTATAGGAAACACAGTAGAGTAGAAGAGTGCTCTTTTCTCAAAAGCAAAGTGTGTTTCTTGTAAGGCGAGCTAGTGTTTGTTTCCCATTCCTAAATGGAGTTGAATCACATGCAGTTTCTGGTCCTACGAGCAAGAGTTGTTTTCTAGTAAGAAGAGTCACTATTGCACTGCCATTACCATACACAGGACAAATAGCACTGTCGTCTGTTCCCAGGAAGAACAGTGTATTTGACTGAAGAGGATCTACTGTTCTTGTCAGTTTTTTAAGCAGAGTTGAACTAGATATGGCCCGTGTGTGTAAGAAGCACAGTTCTTCTGTTCTGAGCAAGCTCACTATTCGGAAACCATAGGAAACACAGTAGAGTAGAAGAGTGCTCTTTTCTCAAAAGCAGAGTGTGTTTCTTGTAAGGCGAGCTAGTGTTTGTTTCCCTGTCAGAAATGGAGTTGAATCCCATGCAGTTTCTGGTCCTACGAGCAAGAGGTGTTTTCTGATAAAAAGAGTCACTATTGTGCTCCTATTGCCATGCACAGTGCAAATAGCACTCATGTCTGTTCCCAGCAAGTACAGTGTATTGGACTGAAGCGGAGCTACTGTTCTTGTCAGTTTCCTAAGCAGAGTTGAACTAGATATGACTCATGTGTGTAGGAAGCACAGTTCTTTTGTTCTGAGCAAGCTCACTGTTCGGCCCCCATAGGAAACACAGTAGAGTAGAAGAGTGATCATTTCTCAAAAGCAGAGTGTGTTTCTTGTAAGGCGAGCTAGCGTTTGTTTCCCAGTTAAGTGGGGTTGAATCACATGCAGTTTTTGGTCCTATGAGCAAGAGTTGTTTTCTGGTAAGGAAAGTCACTATTGTGCTCCCATTGCCATACAGTGCAAATAGCACTCGCGTCTGTTCCTAGCAAGTACAGTGTATTGGACTGAAGAGGAACTACTGTTCTTTGCAGTTTCCTAAGCAGAGTTGAACTAGATATGGCCCATGTATGTAGGAAGCACAGTTCTTTTGTTCTGAGAATGCTCACTGTTCTGGCCCTGGAGGAAACACATTAGCGTTGAAGAGTGCTCTTTTCTCAATCTGGAGTGTGTTTCTTGTAAGTCGAGCTAGCATTTGTTTCCCAGTCCTAAATGGAGTTGAATCCCATGCAGTTTCTGGTCCTACTAGCAAGAGTTGGTTTCTGGTAAGAAGAGTCACTATTGTGCTCCCATTGTCATACACAGGGTAAATAGCACTGGCGTCTGTTCCCAGCAAGTACAGTGTATTGGACTGAAGAGGATCTACTGTTCTTGTCACTTTCCAAAGCAGAATTGAACTAGATATGGCCCGTGTGTGTAGGAAGCACAGTTCTTTTGTTCTAAGCAATCTAACTGTTCTGGCCCTATAGGAAACACCGTAGAGTAGAAGAGTGATCATTTCTCTAAAGCAGAGTGTGTTTCTTGTAAGGCGAGCTAGCGTTTGTTTCCCAGTCCTAAATGGAGTTGAATCACATGCAGGTTCTGGTCCTACGAGCAAGAGTTGTTTTCTGGTAAGGGAAGTCACTATTGTGCTCCCTTTGCCATACACAGTGCAAATAGCACTCGCGTCTGTTCCCAGCAAGTACAGTGCATTGGATTGAAGAGGAGCTACTGTTCTTGTCAGTTTCCTAAGCAGAGTTGAACTAGATATGGCCCGTGTATTTAGGAAGCACAGTTCTTTTGTTCTGAGCAAGCTCACTGTTCGGACCCCATAGGATACACAGCAGAGTAGAAGAGTGCTCTTTTCTCAAAAGCAGAGTGTGTTTCTTGTAAGTCGAGCTAGCATTTGTTTCCCAGTCCTAAATGGAGTTGAATCCCATGCAGTTTCTGGTCCTACTAGCAAGAGTTGTTTTCTGGTAAGAAGAGTCACTATTGTGCTCCCATTGTCGTACACAGGGTAAATAGCACTGGCGTCTGTTCCCAGCAAGTACAGTGTATTCTACTGAAGAGGATCTACTGTTCTTGTCACGTTTTAAAGCAGAATTGAACTAGATGTGGCCATGTGTGTAGGAAGCACAGTTCTTTTGTTCTGAGCAAGCTCACTGTTCTGGCCCTATAGGAAACACAGTAGAGTAGAAGAGTGCTCTTTTCTCAAAAGCAGAGTGTGTTTCTTGTAAGGCGAGCTAGCGTTTGTTTCCCAGTCCTAAATGGAGTTGAATCACATGCAGTATTTGGTCCTACGAGCAAGAGTTGTTTTCTGGTAAGGAAAGTCACTATTGTGCTCCCATTTCCATACACAGTGCAAATAGCACTGGCGTCTGTTCCCAGCAAGTACAGTGTATTGGACTGAAGCGGAGCTACTGTTCTTGTCAGTTTCCTAAGCAGAGTTGAACTAGATATGGCCCCTGTGTAGGAAGCACAGTTCTTTTGTCCTGAGCAAGCTCACTATTCGGACCACATAGGAAACACAGTAGAGTAGAAGAGTGCTCTTTTCTCAAAAGCAGAGTAAGTTTCTTGTAAGGCGAGTTAGTGTTTGTTTCCCAGTCAGAATTGGAGTTGAATCCCATGCAGTTTCTGTTCCTATGAGCAAGAGTTGTTTTCTGATAAGAAGAGTCACTATTGTGCTCCTATTGCCATACACAGTGCAAATAGCACTCGCGTCGGTTCCCAGCTAGTACAGTGTATTGGACTGAAGAGGAGCTACCGTTCTTGTCAGTTACCTAAGCAGAGTTGAACTAGATATGGCCCGTGTGTGTAGGAAGCGCAGTTCTTTTGTTCTGAGCAAGCTCACTGTTCGTACCCCAAAGGAAACACAGTAGAGTAGAAGAGTGGTCTTTTCTCAAAAGCAGAGTGTGTTTCTTGTAAGGCTTGCTGGCGAATGTTTCCCAGTCAGAAATGGAGTTGAATCACATCCAGTTTTTGGTCCTACGAGCAAAAGTTGTTTTCTGGTAAGGAAAGTCACTATTGTGCTCCCATTGCCATACACAGAGCAAATAGGACTCGATTCTGTTCCCAGCAAGTACAGTGTATTGGACTAAAGAGGAGCTACTGTTCTTGTCAGTTTCCCAAGCAGAGTTGAACTAGATATGGACCGTGTGTTTAGGAAGCACAGCTCTTTTGTTCTGAGAATGCTCATTGTTCTGGCCCTATAGGAAACACTTTAGAGTAGAAGAGTGCTGTTTTCTCAATCCGGAGTGTGTTTATTTTAATTTGAGCTAGCGTTTTTTCCCAGTCCTTAATGGAGTTGAATCCCATGCAGTTTCTGGTCCTATCAGCAAGAGTTGTTTTCTGGTAAGAACAGTCACTATTGTGCTCCCATTGTCATACACAGGGCAAATAGCACTGGCATCTGTTCCCAGCAAGAACAGTGTAATGGACTGACGAGGATCTACTATTCTTGTCAGTTTCCAAAGCAGAATTGAACTAGATATGGCACGTGTGTAGGAAGCACAGTTCGTTTTTTCTAAGCAAGCAAACTGTTTTGGCCCTAAAGGAAACACAGTAGAGTAGAAGAGTGATCATTTCTCAAAAGCAGAGTGTGTTTCTTGTAAGGCGAGCTAGCGTTTGTTTCCCAGTCCTAAGTGGGGTTGAATCACATGCAGTTTTTGGTCCTATGAGCAAGAGTTGTTTTCTGGTAAGGAAAGTCACTATTGTGCTCCCATTGCCATACAGTGCAAATAGCACTCGCGTCTGTTCCTAGCAAGTACAGTGTATTGGACTGAAGAGGAACTACTGTTCTTTGCAGTTTCCTAAGCAGAGTTGAACTAGATATGGCCCATGTATGTAGGAAGCACAGTTCTTTTCTTCTGAGAATGCTCACTGTTCTGGCCCTGTAGGAAACACATTAGCGTTGAAGAGTGCTCTTTTCTCAATCTGGAGTGTGTTTCTTGTAAGTCGAGCTGGCGTTTGTTTCCCAGTCCTAAATGGAGTTGAATCCCATGCAGTTTCTGGTCCTACTAGCAAGAGTTGTTTTCTGGTAAGAAGAGTCACTATTGTGCTCCCATTGTCATAAACAGGGTAAATAGCACTGGCGTCTGTTCCCAGCAAGTACAGTGTATTGGACTGAAGAGGATCTACTGTTCTTGTCACTTTCCAAAGCAGAATTGAACTAGATATGGCCCGTGTGTGTAGGAAGCACAGTTCTTTTGTTCTAAGCAATCTAACTGTTCTGGCCCTATAGGAAACACCGTAGAGTAGAAGAGTGATCATTTCTCTAAAGCAGAGTGTGTTTCTTGTAAGGCGAGCTAGCGTTTGTTTCCCAGTCCTAAATGGAGTTGAATCACATGCAGGTTCTGGTCCTACGAGCAAGAGTTGTTTTCTGGTAAGGGAAGTCACTATTGTGCTCCCTTTGCCATACACAGTGCAAATAGCACTCGCGTCTGTTCCCAGCAAGTACAGTGCATTGGATTGAAGAGGAGCTACTGTTCTTGTCAGTTTCCTAAGCAGAGTTGAACTAGATATGGCCCGTGTATTTAGGAAGCACAGTTCTTTTGTTCTGAGCAAGCTCACTGTTCGGACCCCATAGGATACACAGCAGAGTAGAAGAGTGCTCTTTTCTCAAAAGCAGAGTGTGTTTCTTGTAAGGTGAGCTAGCGTTTGTTTCCCAGTCCTAAATGGAGTTGAATCACATGCAGTTTCTGGTCCTACGAGCAAGAGTTGTTTTTTTGGTAAGAAGAGTCACTATTGCGCTCACATTGTCGTACCCAGGGCAAATAGCACTGGCGTCTGTTCCCAGCATGTACAGTTAGTGTATTGGACTGAAGAGGAGCTACTGTTCTTGTCATTTTCCTAAGCAGAATTGAACTAGATGTGGCCATGTGTGTAGGAAGCACAGTTCTTTTGTTCTGAGCAAGCTCACTCTTCTGGCCCTATAGGAAACACAGTAGAGTAGAAGAGTGCTATTTTCTCAAAAGCAGAGTGTGTTTCTTGTAAGGCGAGCTAGCGATTGTTTCCCAGTCCTAAATGGAGTTGAATCACATCCAGTTTTTGGTCCTACGAGCAAGAGTTGTTTTCTGGTAACGAAAGTCACTATTGTGCTCCCAATGCCATACACAGTGCAAATAGGACTCGCGTCTGTTCCCAGCAAGTACAGTGTATTGGACTAAAGAGGAGCTACTGTTCTTGTCAGTTTCCTAAGCAGAGTTGAACTAGATATGGCCCATGTGTGTAGGAAGCACAGTTCTTTTGTTCTGAGAATGCTCACTGTTCTGGCCCTATAGGAAACACATTAGCGTTGAAGAGTGCTCTTTTCTCAATCTAGAGTGTTTTTCTTGTAAGTCGAGCTAGCGTTTGTTTCCCAGTCCTAAATGGAGTTGAATCCCATGCAGTTTCTGGTCCTACTAGCAAGAGTTGTTTTCTGGTAAGAAGAGTCACTATTGTGCTCCCATTGTCGTACACAGGGTAAATAGCACTGGCATCGGTTCCCAGCAAGTACAGTGTATTGGACTGAAGAGGATCTACTGTTCTTGTCACTTTCCAAAGCAGAATTGAACTAGATATGTCCCGTGTGTGTAGGAAGCACAGTTCGTTGTTCTAAGCAAGCTAACTGTTCTGGGCTTATAGGAAACACCGTAGAGTGGAAGAGTGATCATTTCTCAAAAGAAGAGTGTGTTTCTTGAAAGGCGAGCTAGAGTTTGTTTCCCAGTCCTAAATGGAGTTGAATGCCATGCAGTTTTTGGTCCTACGAGCAAGAGTTGTTTTCTGGTAAGGAAAGTCACTATTGTGCTCCCATTTCATACACAGTGCAAATAGCACTGGCGTCTGTTCCCAGCAAGTACAGTGTATTGGACTGAAGCGGAGCTACTGTTCTTGTCAGTTTCCTAAGCAGAGTTGAACTAGATATGGCCCCTGTGTAGGAAGCACAGTTCTTTTGTTCTGAGCAAGCTCACTATTCGGACCCCATAGGAAACACAGTAGAGTAGAAGAGTGCTCTTTTATCAAAAGCAGAGTAAGTTTCTTGTAAGGCGAGTTAGTGTTTGTTTCCCAGTCAGAATTGGAGTTGAATCCCATGCAGTTTCTGTTCCTATGAGCAAGAGTTGTTTTCTGATATGAAGAGTCACTATTGTGCTCCTATTGCCATACACAGTGCAAATAGCACTCGCGTCGGTTCCCAGCTAGTACAGTGTATTGGACTGAAGAGGAGCTACCGTTCTTGTCAGTTACCTAAGCAGAGTTGAACTAGATATGGCCCGTGTGTGTAGGAAGTACAGTTCTTTTGTTCTGAGCAAGCTCACTGTTCGTACCCCATAGGAAACACAGTAGAGTAGAAAAGTGGTCTTTTCTCAAAAGCAGAGTGTGTTTCTTGTAAGGCTTGCTGGCGAATGTTTCCCAGTCAGAAATGGAGTTGAATCACATCCAGTTTTTGGTCCTACGAGCAAGAGTTGTTTTCTGGTAAGGAAAGTCACTATTGTGCTCCCATTTCCATACACAGAGCAAATAGGACTCGATTCTGTTCCCAGCAAGTACAGTGTATTGGACTAAAGAGGAGCTACTGTTCTTGTCAGTTTCCCAAGCAGAGTTGAACTAGATATGGACCGTGTGTTTAGGAAGCACAGCTCTTTTGTTCTGAGAATGCTCATTGTTCTGGCCCTATAGGAAACACTTTAGAGTAGAAGAGTGCTGTTTTCTCAATCCGGAGTGTGTTTATTTTAATTTGAGCTAGCGTTTTTTCCCAGTCCTTAATGGAGTTGAATCCCATGCAGTTTCTGGTCCTATCAGCAAGAGTTGTTTTCTGGTAAGAACAGTCACTATTGTGCTCCCATTGTCATACACAGGGCAAATAGCACTGGCATCTGTTCCCAGCAAGAACAGTGTAATGGACTGACGAGGATCTACTATTCTTGTCAGTCTCCAAAGCAGAATTGAACTAGATATGGCACGTGTGTAGGAAGCACAGTTCGTTTTTTCTAAGCAAGCAAACTGTTTTGGCCCTATAGGAAACACAGTAGAGTAGAAGAGTGATCATTTCTCAAAAGCAGAGTGTGTTTCTTGTAAGGCGAGCTAGCGTTTGTTTCCCAGTCCTAAGTGGGGTTGAATCACATGCAGTTTTTGGTCCTATGAGCAAGAGTTGTTTTCTGGTAAGGAAAGTCACTATTGTGCTCCCATTGCCATACAGTGCAAATAGCACTCGCGTCTGTTCCTAGCAAGTACAGTGTATTGGACTGAAGAGGAACTACTGTTCTTTGCAGTTTCCTAAGCAGAGTTGAACTAGATATGGCCCATGTATGTAGGAAGCACAGTTCTTTTCTTCTGAGAATGCTCACTGTTCTGGCCCTGTAGGAAACACATTAGCGTTGAAGAGTGCTCTTTTCTCAATCTGGAGTGTGTTTCTTGTAAGTCGAGCTAGCGTTTGTTTCCCAGTCCTAAATGGAGTTGAATCCCATGCAGTTTCTGGTCCTACTAGCAAGAGTTGTTTTCTGGTAAGAAGAGTCACTATTGTGCTCCCATTGTCATAAACAGGGTAAATAGCACTGGCGTCTGTTCCCAGCAAGTACAGTGTATTGGACTGAAGAGGATCTACTGTTCTTGTCACTTTCCAAAGCAGAATTGAACTAGATATGGCCCGTGTGTGTAGGAAGCACAGTTCTTTTGTTCTAAGCAATCTAACTGTTCTGGCCCTATAGGAAACACCGTAGAGTAGAAGAGTGATCATTTCTCTAAAGCAGAGTGTGTTTCTTGTAAGGCGAGCTAGCGTTTGTTTCCCAGTCCTAAATGGAGTTGAATCACATGCAGGTTCTGGTCCTACGAGCAAGAGTTGTTTTCTGGTAAGGGAAGTCACTATTGTGCTCCCTTTGCCATACACAGTGCAAATAGCACTCGCGTCTGTTCCCAGCAAGTACAGTGCATTGGATTGAAGAGGAGCTACTGTTCTTGTCAGTTTCCTAAGCAGAGTTGAACTAGATATGGCCCGTGTATTTAGGAAGCACAGTTCTTTTGTTCTGAGCAAGCTCACTGTTCGGACCCCATAGGATACACAGCAGAGTAGAAGAGTGCTCTTTTCTCAAAAGCAGAGTGTGATTCTTGTAAGGTGAGCTAGCGTTTGTTTCCCAGTCCTAAATGGAGTTGAATCACATGCAGTTTCTGGTCCTACGAGCAAGAGTTGTTTTTTTGGTAAGAAGAGTCACTATTGCGCTCACATTGTCGAACCCAGGGCAAATAGCACTGGCGTCTGTTCCCAGCATGTACAGTTAGTGTATTGGACTGAAGAGGAGCTACTTTTCTTGTCATTTTCCTAAGCAGAATTGAACTAGATGTGGCCATGTGTGTAGGAAGCACAGTTCTTTTGTTCTGAGCAAGCTCACTGTTCTGGCCCTATAGGAAACACAGTAGAGTAGAAGAGTGCTATTTTCTCAAAAGCAGAGTGTGTTTCTTGTAAGGCGAGCTAGCGATTGTTTCCCAGTCCTAAATGGAGTTGAATCACATCCAGTTTTTGGTCCTACGAGCAAGAGTTGTTTTCTGGTAAGGAAAGTCACTATTGTGCTTTCAATGCCATACACAGTGCAAATAGGACTCGCGTCTGTTCCCAGCAAGTACAGTGTATTGGACTAAAGAGGAGCTACTGTTCTTGTCAGTTTCCTAAGCAGAGTTGAACTAGATATGGCCCATGTGTGTAGGAAGCACAGTTCTTTTGTTCTGAGAATGCTCACTGTTCTGGCCCTATAGGAAACACATTAGCGTTGAAGAGTGCTCTTTTCTCAATCTAGAGTGTTTTTCTTGTAAGTCGAGCTAGCGTTTGTTTCCCAGTCCTAAATGGAGTTGAATCCCATGCAGTTTCTGGTCCTACTAGCAAGAGTTGTTTTCTGGTAAGAAGAGTCACTATTGTGCTCCCATTGTCGTACACAGGGTAAATAGCACTGGCGTCGGTTCCCAGCAAGTACAGTGTATTGGACTGAAGAGGATCTACTGTTCTTGTCACTTTCCAAAGCAGAATTGAACTAGATATGTCCCGTGTGTGTAGGAAGCACAGTTCGTTGTTCTAAGCAAGCTAACTGTTCTGGGCTTATAGGAAACACCGTAGAGTGGAAGAGTGATCATTTCTCAAAAGAAGAGTGTGTTTCTTGTAAGGCGAGCTAGAGTTTGTTTCCCAGTCCTAAATGGAGTTGAATGCCATGCAGTTTTTGGTCCTACGAGCAAGAGATGTTTTCTGGTAAGGGAAGTCACTATTGTGCTCCCTTTGAAATACACAGTGCAAATAGCACTCGCGTCTGTTCCCAGCAAGTACAGGGTGTTGGACTGAAGAGGAGCTATTGTTCTTGTCAGTTTTCTAAGCAGAGTTGAACTAGATATGGCCCGTGTGTGTAGGAAGCACAGTTCTTTCGTTCAGAGCAAGCTCACTGTTCAGACCTCAAAGGAAACACAGTAGAGTAGAAGAGTGCTCTTTTCTCAAAAGAAGACTGCGTTTCTTGTAAGTAGAGTTGGCGTTTGTTTCCCAGTCCTAAATGGAGTCGAATTACATGCAGTTTCTGGTCCTACGAGCAAGAGTTGTTTTTTTGGTAAGAAGAGTCACTATTGCGCTCCCATTGTCATACACAGGGCAAATAGCACTGGCGTCTGTTCCCAGCATGTACAGTCAGTGTATTGGACGGAAGAGGAGCTACTGTTCTTGTCAGTTTCCTAAGCAGAATTGAACTAGATGTGGCCATGTGTGTAGGAAGCACAGTTCTTTTGTTCTGAGCAAGCTCACTGTTCTGGCCCTATAGGAAACACAGTAGAGTAGAAGAGTGCTCTTTTCTCAAAAGCAGAGTGTGTTTCTTGTAAGGCGAGCTAGTGTTTGTTTCCCAGTCAGAAATGGAGTTGAATCCCATGCAGTTTCTGGTCCTACCAGCAAGAGTTGTTTTCTGGTAAGAAGAGTCGCTATTGTGCTCCTACAGTCATACACAGGGCAAAAAGCACTGGCGTCTGTTCCCTGCAAGTACAGTGTATTGGACTGAAGAGGAGCTACTGTTCTTGTCAATTTCCTAAGCAGAGTTGAACTAGATATGGCCCGTGTGTGTAGGAAGCACAGTTCTTTTGTTCAGAGCAAGCTCACTGTTCGGACCCCATAGGATACACAGTAGAGTAGAAGAGTGCTCCTTTCTCAAAAGCAGAGTGTGTTTCTTGTAAGGCGAGCTAGGGTTTGTTTCCCAATCCTAAATGGGTTTGAAACTCATTCAGTCTCTTGTCCTACGAGCAAGAGTTGTTTTCTGGTAAGAAGAATCACTATTGCGCTCCCATGTCATACACAGGGCAAATAGCACTGGCGTCTGTTCCCAGCATGTACAGTGTATTGGACTGAAGAGGATCTACCGTTCTTGTCAGTTTCCTAAGCATAATTGAACTAGATATGGCCGTATTTGTAGGAAGCACAAATCTTTTGTTCTGAGCAAACTCACTATTCTGGCACTATGGGAAACACAGTAGAGTAGAAGAGTGGTCTTTTCTCAAAAGCAGAGTGTGTTTCTTGTAAGGCGAGCTAGCGTTTGTTTCCCAGTCCTAAATGAAGTTGAATCACATGCAGCTTTTGGTCCTACGAGCAAGAGTTGTTTTCTGGTAAGGAAAGTCACTATTGCACTCCCATTTCCATACACAGTGCAAATAGCACTCGCGTCTTTTCCCAGCTAGTATAGTGTATTGGACTGAATTAGATCTACTGTTCTTGTCAGTTTCCTAAGCAGAGTTGAACTCAATATGGCCCCTGTGTGTAGAAAGCACAGGTCTTTTGTTCTGAGCAAGCTCACTTTTCGGACCCCATAGGAAACACAGTAGAGAAGATGAGTGCTCTTTCCTCAAAAGCAGAGTGTGTTTCTTGTAAGGCGAGCTAGCGTTTGTTTCCCAGTCCAAAATGGAGTTGAATCACATCCAGTTTTTGGTCCTACGAGCAAGAGTTGTTTTCTGGTAAGGAAAGTCACTATTGTGTTCCCATTGCCATACACAGTGCAAATAGCACTCGCATCTGTTCCCAGCAAGTACAGTGTATTGGACTGAAGCGGAGCTACTGTTCTTGTCAGTTTCCTACGCAGAGTTGAACTAGATATGGCCCCTGTGTGTTGGAAGCACAGTTCTTTTGTTCTGAGCAAGCTCACTGTTCAGACCCCATAGTAAACACTGTAGAGTAGAAGAGTGCTCTTTTCTCAAAAGCAGAGTGTGTTTCTTGTAAGGCGAGCTACCATTTGTTTCCCAGTCCCAAAAGGAGTTGAATCACATGCAGTTTCTTGTCCTACGAGCAAGAGTTGTTTTCTGGTAACAAGAGTCACTATTGCGCTCCCATTGTCATACACAGGGCAAATAGCACTGGTGTCTGTTCCCAGCATATACAGTGTACTGGACTGAAGAGGATCTACTGTTCTTTTCAGTTTCCTAAGCAGAATTGAACTAAATATGGCAGTATTTGTATGAAGCACAGTTCTTTTGTTCTGAGCAAGCTCACTGTTCTGGCCCTATAGGAAACACAGTAGAGTAGAAGAGTGCTCTTTTGTCAAAAGCAGAGTGTTTTTCTTGTAAGGCGAGCTAGCGTTTTTTCCCAGTCCTAAATGGAGTTGAATCACATGCAGTTTTTGGTCCTACGAGCATGAGTTGTTTTCTGGTAAGGAAAGTCACTATTGTGCTCCCATTGCCATACACAGTGCAAATAGCACTCGCATCTGTTCCCAGCAAGTACAGTGTATTGGACTGAAGCGGAGCTACTGTTCTTGTCAATTTCCTAAGCAGAGTTGAACTAGATATGGCCCCTGTGTGTGGGAAGCCCATTTCTTTTGTTCTGACCAAGCTCACTGTTCGGAACCCAAAGAAACACAGTAGAGTAGAAGAGTGCTCTTTTCTCAAAAGCAGAGTGTGTTTCTTGTAAGGCGAGCTAGCGTTTGTTTCCCAGTCCTAAATGGAGTTGAATCCCATGCAGTTTCTGGTCCTATGAGCAAGAACTATTTTCTGGTAAGATGAGTCGCTATTGTGCTCCAATTGTCATACAAAGGACAAATAGCACTGGCGTCTGTTCCCAGCAAGTACAGTGTATTGTACTGAGAAGGATCTACTGTTCTTGTCAGTTTCCTAAGCAGAATTGAATTAGATATGGCCCGTGTGTTTAGGAAGCACAGTTCTTCTGTTCTGAGCAAGCTAACTGTTTTGGCCCTATGGGAAACACAGTAGAGTAGAAGAGTGCTCTTTTCTCAAAAGCAGAGTGTGTTTCTTGTAAGGCGAGCTACCATTTGTTTCCCACTCCTAAATGGAGTTGAATCACATGCAGTTTCTGGTCCTACGAGCAAGAAGTGTTTTCTGATAAGAAGAGTCACTATTGCCCTCCTATTGCCATACACAGTGCAAATAGCACGCGTGTCTGTTCCCAGCAAGTACAGTGTATTGGACTGAAGCGGAGCTACTGTTCTTGTCAGTTTCCTAAGCAGAGGTGAACTAGATATGGCCCGTGTGTGTAGGAAGCACAGTTCTTTTGTTCTGAGCAAGCTCACTGTTCGGCCCCCATAGGAAACACAGTAGAGTAGAAGAGTGCTCTTTTCTCAAAAGTAGAGTGTGTTTCTTGTAAGGCGAGCTAGCATTTGTTTCCCACTCAGAAATGGAGTTGAATCCCATGCAGTTTCTGGTCCTACGAGCAAGAGGTTTTTTCTGATAAGAAGAGTCACTATTGTGCTCCTATTGCCATACACAGTGCAAATAGCACTCGGGTCTGTTCCCAGCAAGTACAGTGCATTCGACTGAAGAGGAGCTACTGTTCCTGTCAGTTTCCTAAGCAGAGTTAAACTAGATATGGCCCGTGTGTGTAGGAAGCACAGTTCTTTTGTTCTGAGCAAGCTCACTATTCCGAAACCATAGGAAACACAGTAGAGTAGAAGACTGCTCTTTTCTCAAAAGCAGAGTGTGTTTCTTCTAGGGCGAGCTAGCGTTTGTTTCCCAGTCCTAAATGGAGTTGAATCCCATGCAGTTTCTGGTCCTACGAGCAAGAGGTGTTTACTGATAAGAAGTGTCACTATTGCGCTCCCATTGTCATACACAGGGTAAATAGCACTCGCGTCTGTTCCCAGCAAGTACAGTGTATTGGACTGAAGTGGAGCTACTGTTCTTGTCAGTTTCCTAAGCAGAGTTGAACTAGATATGGCCCGTGTGTGTAGGAAACACAGTTCTTTTGTTCTGAGCAAGCTCACTTTTCGGACCCCATTGGAAACAGAGCAGAGTAGAAGAGTGCTCTTTTCTCAAAAGCAGAGTGTGTGTCTTGAAAGGCGAGCTAGCGTTTGTTTCCTAGTCCTAAATGGTGTTGAATCACATGAGGTTTTTGGTCCTACAAGCAAGGTTTGTTTTCTGGTAAGGAAAGTCACTATTGTGCTCCCATTGCCATACACAGTGCAAATAGCACTCGAGTGTGTTCCCAGCAAGTACAGTGTATTGGACTGGAGAGGAGCTACTGTTCTTGTCAGTTTCCTAAGCAGAATTGAACTAGATATGTACCATGTG
Organism: Peromyscus eremicus; assembly: GCF_949786415.1. NCBI lineage: Eukaryota > Metazoa > Chordata > Mammalia > Rodentia > Cricetidae > Peromyscus > Peromyscus eremicus. Next base: position 103,850 of record NW_026735550.1, on the reverse strand, counting down.
TAGGAAGCACAGTTCTTTTGTTCTGAGAATGCTCACTGTTCTGGCCCTATAGGAAACACATTAGAGTAGAAGAGTGCTGTTTTCTCAATCCAGAGTGTGTTTCTTGTAAGTCGAGCTTCCGTTTGTTTCCCAGTCCTAAATGGAGTTGAATCCCATGCAGTTTCTGGTCCTACCAGCAAGAGTTTTTTCCTGGTAAGAAGAGTCACTATTGTGCTCCCATTGACATACACAGGGCAAATAGCACTGGCGTCTGTTCCAAGCAAGTACAGTGTATTGGACTTAAGAGGATCTACTGTTCTTGTCAGTTTCCAAAGCAAAATTGAACTAGATATGGACCATGTGTGTAGGAAGCACAGTTCTTTTGTTCTAAGCAAGCTAACTGTTTTGGCCCTATAGGAAACACAGTAGAGTAGAAGAGTGATCATTTCTCAAAAGCAGATTGTGTTTCTTGTAAGGCGAACTAGCGTTTGTTTCCCAGTCCTAAATGGAGTAGAATCCCATGCAGGTTCTGGTCCTACGAGCAAGAGTTGGTTTCTGGTAAGAAGAGTCACTATTGGGCTCCCATTGCCATACACAGTGAAAATAGCACTGGCGTCTGTTCCCAGGAAGTACAGGGTATTGGACTGAAGCCGAGATACTGTTCTTGTCAATTTCCTAGGCAGAGTTGAACTAGATATGGCCCCTGTGTGTGGGAAGCCCAGTTCTTTTGTTCTGACCAAGCTCACTTTTCAGAACCCAAAGAAACACAGTAGAGTAGAAGAGTGCTTTTTTCTCAAAAGCAGAGTGTGTTTCTTGTAAGGCGAGCTAGTGTTTGTTTCCCAGTCAGAAATGGAGTTGAATCCCATGCAATTACTGGTCCTAAGAGCAAGAGGTGGTTTCTGATCAGAAGAGTCACTATTGTGCTCCTATTGCCATACACAGTGCAAATAGCACTCGCGTTTTTTCCCAGCTAGCACAGTGTATTGGACTGAAGAGGAGCTACCGTTCTTGTCAGTTTCCTAAGCAGAGTTGAACTAGATATGGCCCGTGTGTGTAGGAAGCACAGTTCTTTTGTTCTGCGCAAGCTAACTGTTCGGACCCCATAGGAAACACAGAAGAGTAGAAGAGTGCTTTTATCTCAAAAGCAGAGTATGTTTCTTGTAAGGCGAGCTAGCTTTTGTTTCCCAGTCCTAAATGGAGTTGAATCCCATGCAGTTTCTTGTCCTATGAGCAAGAGTTGTTTTCTGGTAAGAAGAGTCACTATTGTGCTCCCATTGTCATACAAAGGGAAAATAGCATTGGCGTCTGTTCCCAGCAGGTACAGTGTATTGGACTGAAGAGGATATACTGTTCTTGTCATTTTCCTGAGCAGAATTGAACTAGATATGGCCCGTGTGTGTAGGAAGCACAGTTCTTTTGTTCTGAGCAATCTAACTGTTTTGGCCTTATTGGAAACACAATAGAGTAGAAGAGTGATCATTTATCCAAAGCAGAGTGTGTTTCTTGTAAGGTGAGCTAGCGTTTGTTTCCCAGTCCTAAACGGAGTTGAATCACATGCAGTTTTTGGTCCTACGAGTAAGAGTTGTTTTTTGGTAAGGAAAGTCACTATTGCGCTCCCGCTGGCATACACAGTGCAAGTAGCACTGGCGTCTGTTCCAAGCAAGTACAGTGTATTGGACTGAAGAGGAGCTACTGTTCTTGTCAGTTTCCCAAGCAGAGTTGAACTAGATATGGCCCATGTGTGTAGGAAGCACAGTTCTTTTGTTCTGAGCAAACTCACTCTTCTGGCCCTATAGGAAACACAGTAGAGTAGAAGAGTGCTCTTTTATCAAAAGCAGAGTGTGTTTCTTGTATGGCGAGCTAGCGTTTGTTTCCCAGTCCTAAATGGAGTTGAATCACATGCAGTTTTTGGTCCTACGAGGAAGAGTTGTTTTCTGGTAAGGAAAGTCACTATTGCGCTCCCATTGCCATAAACAGTGCAAATAGCACTCGCGTCTGTTCCCAGCAAGTACAGTGTATTGGACTGAAGCGGAGCTACTGTTTTTGTCAGTTTTCTGAGCAGAGTTGAACTATATATGGCCCCTGTGTGTTGGAAGCACAGTTCTTTTGTTCTGAGCAAGCTCACTGTTCAGACCCCATAGTAAACACAGTAGAGTAGAAGAGTGCTCTTTTCTCAAAAGCAGAGTGTGTTTCTTGTAAGGCGAGCTACCATTTGTTTCCCAGTCCCAAATGGAGTTGAATCACATGCAGTTTCTCGTCCTATGAGCAAGAGTTGTTTTCTGGTAACAAGAGTCACTATTGCCCTCCCATTGTCATACACAGGGCAAATAGAACTGGCTTCTGTTCCCAGCATATACAGTGTATTGGACTGAAGAGGATCTACTGTCCTTTTCAGTTTCCTAAGCAGAATTGAACTAGATATGGCAGTATTTGTATGAAGCACAGTTCTTTTTTTCTGAGCAAGCTCACTGTTCTGGCCCTATAGGAAACACAGTAGATTAGAAGAGTGCTCTTTTGTCAAAAGCAGAGTGTGTTTCTTGTAAGGCAAGCTAGCGTTTTTTCCCAGTCCTAAATGGAGTTGAATCACATGCAGTGTTTCTTCCTACGAGCATGAGATGTTTTCTGGTAAGGAAAGTCACCTTTGCGCTCCCATTGCCATACACAGTGCAAATAGCACTCGAATCTTTTCCCAGCAAGTACAGTGTATTTGAATGAAGCGGAGCTACTGTTCTTGTCAATTTCATAAGCAGAGTTTAACTAGATATGGCCCGTGTGTGTAGGAAATCCAGTTCTTTTGTTCTGACCAAGTTCACTGTTCGGAACCCAAAGAAACACAGTAGAGTAAAAGAGTGCTCTTTTCTCAAAAGCAGAGTGTGTTTCTTGTAAGGCGAGCTAGTGTTTGTTTCCCAGTCAGAAATGGAGTTGAATCACATGCAGTTTCTGGTCCTACGAACAAGAGTTGTTTTCTGATAAGAAGAGTCACTATTGTGCTCCTATTGCCATACACAGTGCAAATAGCACTCCCGTCTGTTCCCAGCTAGCACAGTGTATTGGACTGAAGAGGAGCTACCGTTCTTGTCAGTTTCCTAAGCAGAGTTGAACTAGATATATCCCGTGTGTGTAGGAAGCACAGTTCTTTTGTTCTGAGCAAGCACAGTGTTCGGACCCCATAGGAAACACAGTAGAGTAGAAGAGTGCTCTTTTCTCAAAAGCAGAGTGTGTTTCTTGTAATGCGAGCTAACGTTTGTTTCCCAATCCTAAATGGAGTTGAATCACATGCAGTCTCTGGTCCTATGAGCAAGAGTTGTTTTCTGGTAAGAAGAGTCACTATTGTGCTCCCATTGTCATACACAGGGCAAATAGCACTGGCGTCTGTTCCCAGCATGTACAGTGTATTGGACTGAAGAGGATCTACTGTTCTTTTCAGTTTCCTGAGCAGAATTGAACTAGATATGGCCCGTGTGTGTAGGAAGCACAGTTCTTTTGTTCTGAGCAAGCTCACTGTTCTGGCCCTATAGGAAAAACAGTAGAGTAGAAGAGTGCTCTTTTCTCAAAATCAGATTGTGTTTCTTGTAAGGCGAGCTAGCGTTTGTTTCCCAGTCCTAAATGGAGTTGAATCACATGCAGTTTTTGGTCCTACGAGCAAGAGTTGTTTTCTGATAAGAAGAGTCACTATTGCGCTCCAATTGCCATAAACAGTGCAAATAGCACTCGGATCTGTTCCAAGCAAGTACAGTGTATTGGACTGAAGAGGAGCTACCTTTCTTGTCAGTTTCCTAAGCAGAGTTGAACTAGATATGGCCCGTGTGTGTAGGAAGCACAGTTCTTTGGTTCTGAGCAAGCTCACTGTTCAGACCCCATAGGAAACACAGTAGAGTAGAAGAGTGCTCTTTTCTCAAAAGCCGAGTGTGTTTCTTGTAAGGTGAACTAGCGTTGGTTTCCCAGTCCTAAATGGAGTTGAATCACATGCAGTTTTTGGTCCTATGAGCAAGATTTGTTTTCTGGTAAGGAAAGTCACTATTGCGCTCCCATTGGCATACACAGTGCAAATAGCTCTTGCGTCATTTCCCAGCAAATACAGTGTATTGGACTGAAGAGGAGCTACTGTTCTTGTCAGTTTCCTAAGCAGAGTTGAACTAGATGTGGCCCGTGTGTGTAGGAAGCACATTTCTTTTTTTCTGAGCAAGCTCAATGTTCGGACCCCTTAGGAAACACAGTAGAGTAGAAGAGTGCTCTTTTCTCAAAAGCAGAGTGTGTTTCTTGTAAGGCGAGCTAGCGTTTGTTTCCCAGTCCTAAATGGAGTTGAATCACATGTAGTTTCTGGTCCTATGAGCAAGATTTGTTTTCTCGTAAGGAAAGTCACTATTGTGCTCCCATTGCCATACACAGTGCAAATAGCACTCGCGTCTGTTCCCAGCAAGTACAGTGTATTGGACTGAAGAGGAGCTACTGTTCTTGTCAGTTTCCTAAGCAGAGTTGAACTAGATATCAACCGTGTGTGTAGGAAGCACAGTTCTTTTGTTCTGAGAATGCTCACTGTTCTGGCCCTATGGGAAACACATTAGAGTAGAAGAGTGCTGTTTTCTCAATACAGAGTGTGTTTCTCGTAAGTCGAGCTAGCGTTTGTTTCCCAGTCCTAAATGGAGTTGAATCCCATGCAGTATCTGGTCCTACCAGCAAGATTTGTTTTCATGTAAGTAGAGTCACTATTGTGCTCACATTGTCATACACAGGGCAAATAGCACTGGCGTCTTTTCCCAGCAAGTACAGTGTATTGGACTGAAGAGGATCTACTGTTCTTGGCAGTTTCCAAAGCAGAATTGAACTAGATATGGCCCGAGTGTGTAGGAAGCACACTTCTTTTGTTCTAAGCAAGCTAACTGTTTTGGCCCTATAGGAAACACAGTAGAGTAGAAGAGTGATCATTTCTCAAAAGCAAAGTGTGTTTCTTGTAAGACGAGCAAGAGTTTGTTTCCCAGTCCTAATTGGAGTTGAATCCCATGCATGTTCTGGTACCATGAGCAAGAGTTGTTTTCTGGTAAGAAGAGTCACTATTGGGCTCCCATTGCCATACACAGTGCAAATAGCACTCGCGTCTGTTCCCAGCAAGTACAGGGTATTGGACTGAATAGGATCTACTGTTCTTGTCAGTTTCCTAAGCAGAGTTGAATTAGATATGGACCGTGTGTGTAGGAAGCACAGCTCTTCTGTTCTGAGCAAGCTCACTGTTGGGACCCCATAGGAAAAACAGTAGAGTAGAAGAGTGCTCTTTTCTCAAAAGCAGATTGTGTTTCTTGTAAGGCGAGCTAGCGTTTGTTTCCCAGTCCTAAATGGAGTTGAATCACATGCAGTTTCTGGTCCTATGAGCAAGAGTTGTTTTCTGGTAAGAAGAGTCACTATTGCGCTTCCATTGTCATACACAGGGCAAATAGCACTGGCTTCTGTGTCCAACATGTACAGTGTATTGTATTGAAGAGGATCTACTGTTCTTGTAAGTTTCCTAAGCAGAATTGAACTAGATATGGCTGTGTGTGTAGGAAGCACAGCTTATTTGTTCAGAGCAAGCTAACTGTTCAGACCCCAAAGGAAACACAGTAGAGTAGAAGAGTGCTCTTTTCTGAAAAGCAGAGTGTGTTTCTCGTAAGGCGAGCTCGCGTTTGTTTCCCAGTCCTAAATGGAGTTGAATCACATGCAGTTTCTGGTCCTACGAGTAAGAGTTGTTTTCTGGTAAGAAGAGTCACTATTGCGCTCCCATTGTCATACACAGGGCAAATAGCACTCACATCTGTTCCCAGCAAGTACAGTGTATTGGACTGAAGAGGAGCTACTGTTCCTGTCAGTTTCCTAAGCAGAGTTGAACTAGATATGGCCCGTGTGTGTAGGAAGCACAGTTCTTTTGTTCTGAGCAAGCACACTGTTCGGACCCATTTGGAAACACAATAAAGTAGAAGAATGTTCTTTTCTCAAAAGCAGAGTGTGTTTCTTGTAGGCGAGCTAGTGTTTGTTTCCCAGTCCTAAATGGAGTTGAATCCCATGCAGTTTCTGGTCCTACAAACAAGAGGTGTTTCCTGATAAGAAGAGTCACTATTGTGCTCCTATAGCCGTACACAGTGCAAATAGCACTCTAGTCTGTTCCCAGCAAGTACAGTGTATTGGACTGAAGAGGAGATACTGTTCTTGTCAGTTTCCTAAGCAGAGTTGAACTAGATATGGACCGTGTGTGGAGGAAACACAGTTCTTTTGTTCTGAGCAAGCTCACAGTTCAGACCCCATAGGAAACACAGTAGAGTACAAGAGTGCCCTTTTCTCAAAACCAGAGTGTGTTTCTTCTAAGGCGAGCTAGTGTTTGTTTCCCAGTCCTAAATGGAGTTGATTCACATGCAGTTTCTGGTCCTACGAGCAAGAGTTGTTTTCTGGGAAGAAGAGTCACTATTGCGCTCCCATTGTCATACACAGGACAAAACACTGGCGTCTGATCCCAGCATGTATAGTGTATTGGACTGAAGAGGATCTACTGTTCTTGTCAGTTTCATAAGCAGAGTTCAACTAGATATGGCCCGTGTGTGTAGGAAGCACAGTTCTTTTGTTCTGAGCAAGTTCACTGTTCTGGCAATATAGGAAACCCAGTAGAGTAGAAGAGTGCTCTTTTCTCAAAAGCAGAGTTTGTTTCTCATAAGGCGAGCTAGTGTTTGTTTCCCAGTCAGAAATAGAGTTGAATCCCATGCAATTTCTGGTCCTACAAGCAAGATTTGTTTTCTGGTAAGAAGAGTCACTATTGGGCTCCCATTGCCATACACATTGCAAATAGCACTCTCATCTTTTCCCAGGATGTACAGTGTATTGGACTGAAGAGGAGCTACTGTTCATGTCAGTTTCCTAAGCAGAGTTGAACTAGATATGGACCGTGTGTGTAAGAAGCACAGTTCTTTTATTTTGAGCAAGCTCACTCTTCTGGTCCTATAGGAAACACAGTAGAGTAAAAGAGTGCTCTTTTCTCAAAATCAGAGTGTGTTTCTTGTAAGGCGAGCTTCCGTTTGTTTCCCAGTCTTAAAAGGAGTTGAATCACATGCAGTTTTTGGTTTACAAGCAAGAGTTGTTTTCTGGCAAGGAAAGTCACTATTACGCTCCCATTGCCATACACAGTGCAAATAGCACTCTCGTCTGTTCCCAGCAAGTACAGTGTATTGGACTGAAGAGGAGCTACTGTTCCTGTTAGTTTCCTAAGCAGAGTTGAACTAGATATGGCCCGTGTGTGTAGGAAGCACAGTTCTTTTGTTCTGAGCAAGCTCATTATTCGGACACCATAGGAAACACAGTAGAGTACAAGACTGCTCTTTTCTCAAAAGCAGAGTGTGTTTCTTATAAGGCGAGCTAGCATTTGTTTCCCAATCCTAAATGGAGTTGAATCCCACGAAGTTTCTGGTCCTACGAGCAAGAGGTGTTTTTTGATAAGAAGTGTCACTATTGTGCTCCCACTATCATACACAGGGCAATTAGCACTCTAGTCTGTTCCCAGCAAGTACAGTGTATTGGACTGAAGCGGAGCTACTGTTCTTGTCAGTTTCCTAAGCAGAGTTGAACTAGATATGGCCCGTGTGTGTAGGAAGCACAGTTCTTCTGTTCTGAGCAAGCTCAATGTTCGGACCCCATAGGAAAAACAGTAGAGTAGAAGAGTGCTCTTTTCCAAAAGCAGAGTGTGTTTCTTGTAAGGCGAGCTAACGTTTGTTTCCCAGTCATAATTGGAGTTGAATCACATGCAGTTTCTGGTCCTATGAGCAAGAGTTGTTTTCTGGTAAGAAGAGTCACTATTGTGCTCCCATTGTCATACACAGGGCAAATAGCACTGGCTTCTGTGTCCAACATGTACAGTGTATTATATTGAAGAGGATCTACTGTTCTTGTCAGGTTCCTAAGCAGAATTGAACTAGATATGGCCGTGTGTGTAGGAAACATAGTTCTTTTGTTCTGAGCAAGGTCACTGTTCTGGCCCTATAGGAAACACAGTAGGGTAGATGAGTGCTCTATTCTCAAAAGCAGAGTGTGTTTCATGTAACCCGAGCTAGCATTTGTTTCCCAGTCCTAAATAGAGTTGAATCACATGCAGTCTCTGGTCCTACGAGCAAGAGTTGTTTTCTGGTAAGGAAAGTCACTATTGCGCTCCCATTTCCATACACAGTGCAATAGCACTCGCGTCTGTTCCCAACAAGTACAGTGTATCGGACTGAAGCGGAGCTACTGTTCTTGTCAGTTTCCTAAGCAGAGTTGAACTAGATACGACCCGTGTGTAGGAAGCACAGTTCTTTTGTTCTGAGCAAGCTCACTATTCTGGCACTATAGGAAATACAGTAGAGTAGAAGAGTGCTCTTTTTTCTAAAGCAGAGTGTGTTTCTTGTAAGGCGAGCTAGCGTTTGTTTCCCAGTCCTAAATGGAGTTGAATCACATGCAGTGTTTCTTCCTACGAGCATGAGATGTTTTCTGGTAAGGAAAGTCACCTTTGCGCTCCCATTGCCATACACAGTGCAAATAGCACTCGAATCTTTTCCCAGCAAGTACAGTGTATTTGAATGAAGCGGAGCTACTGTTCTTGTCAATTTCATAAGCAGAGTTTAACTAGATATGGCCCGTGTGTGTAGGAAATCCAGTTCTTTTGTTCTGACCAAGTTCACTGTTCGGAACCCAAAGAAACACAGTAGAGTAAAAGAGTGCTCTTTTCTCAAAAGCAGAGTGTGTTTCTTGTAAGGCGAGCTAGTGTTTGTTTCCCAGTCAGAAATGGAGTTGAATCACATGCAGTTTCTGGTCCTACGAACAAGAGTTGTTTTCTGATAAGAAGAGTCACTATTGTGCTCCTATTGCCATACACAGTGCAAATAGCACTCCCGTCTGTTCCCAGCTAGCACAGTGTATTGGACTGAAGAGGAGCTACCGTTCTTGTCAGTTTCCTAAGCAGAGTTGAACTAGATATATCCCGTGTGTGTAGGAAGCACAGTTCTTTTGTTCTGAGCAAGCACAGTGTTCGGACCCCATAGGAAACACAGTAGAGTAGAAGAGTGCTCTTTTCTCAAAAGCAGAGTGTGTTTCTTGTAATGCGAGCTAACGTTTGTTTCCCAATCCTAAATGGAGTTGAATCACATGCAGTCTCTGGTCCTATGAGCAAGAGTTGTTTTCTGGTAAGAAGAGTCACTATTGTGCTCCCATTGTCATACACAGGGCAAATAGCACTGGCGTCTGTTCCCAGCATGTACAGTGTATTGGACTGAAGAGGATCTACTGTTCTTTTCAGTTTCCTGAGCAGAATTGAACTAGATATGGCCCGTGTGTGTAGGAAGCACAGTTCTTTTGTTCTGAGCAAGCTCACTGTTCTGGCCCTATAGGAAAAACAGTAGAGTAGAAGAGTGCTCTTTTCTCAAAATCAGATTGTGTTTCTTGTAAGGCGAGCTAGCGTTTGTTTCCCAGTCCTAAATGGAGTTGAATCACATGCAGTTTTTGGTCCTACGAGCAAGAGTTGTTTTCTGATAAGAAGAGTCACTATTGCGCTCCAATTGCCATAAACAGTGCAAATAGCACTCGGATCTGTTCCAAGCAAGTACAGTGTATTGGACTGAAGAGGAGCTACCTTTCTTGTCAGTTTCCTAAGCAGAGTTGAACTAGATATGGCCCGTGTGTGTAGGAAGCACAGTTCTTTGGTTCTGAGCAAGCTCACTGTTCAGACCCCATAGGAAACACAGTAGAGTAGAAGAGTGCTCTTTTCTCAAAAGCCGAGTGTGTTTCTTGTAAGGTGAACTAGCGTTGGTTTCCCAGTCCTAAATGGAGTTGAATCACATGCAGTTTTTGGTCCTATGAGCAAGATTTGTTTTCTGGTAAGGAAAGTCACTATTGCGCTCCCATTGGCATACACAGTGCAAATAGCTCTTGCGTCATTTCCCAGCAAATACAGTGTATTGGACTGAAGAGGAGCTACTGTTCTTGTCAGTTTCCTAAGCAGAGTTGAACTAGATGTGGCCCGTGTGTGTAGGAAGCACATTTCTTTTTTTCTGAGCAAGCTCAATGTTCGGACCCCTTAGGAAACACAGTAGAGTAGAAGAGTGCTCTTTTCTCAAAAGCAGAGTGTGTTTCTTGTAAGGCGAGCTAGCGTTTGTTTCCCAGTCCTAAATGGAGTTGAATCACATGTAGTTTCTGGTCCTATGAGCAAGATTTGTTTTCTCGTAAGGAAAGTCACTATTGTGCTCCCATTGCCATACACAGTGCAAATAGCACTCGCGTCTGTTCCCAGCAAGTACAGTGTATTGGACTGAAGAGGAGCTACTGTTCTTGTCAGTTTCCTAAGCAGAGTTGAACTAGATATCAACCGTGTGTGTAGGAAGCACAGTTCTTTTGTTCTGAGAATGCTCACTGTTCTGGCCCTATGGGAAACACATTAGAGTAGAAGAGTGCTGTTTTCTCAATACAGAGTGTGTTTCTCGTAAGTCGAGCTAGCGTTTGTTTCCCAGTCCTAAATGGAGTTGAATCCCATGCAGTATCTGGTCCTACCAGCAAGATTTGTTTTCATGTAAGTAGAGTCACTATTGTGCTCACATTGTCATACACAGGGCAAATAGCACTGGCGTCTTTTCCCAGCAAGTACAGTGTATTGGACTGAAGAGGATCTACTGTTCTTGGCAGTTTCCAAAGCAGAATTGAACTAGATATGGCCCGAGTGTGTAGGAAGCACACTTCTTTTGTTCTAAGCAAGCTAACTGTTTTGGCCCTATAGGAAACACAGTAGAGTAGAAGAGTGATCATTTCTCAAAAGCAAAGTGTGTTTCTTGTAAGACGAGCAAGAGTTTGTTTCCCAGTCCTAATTGGAGTTGAATCCCATGCATGTTCTGGTACCATGAGCAAGAGTTGTTTTCTGGTAAGAAGAGTCACTATTGGGCTCCCATTGCCATACACAGTGCAAATAGCACTCGCGTCTGTTCCCAGCAAGTACAGGGTATTGGACTGAATAGGATCTACTGTTCTTGTCAGTTTCCTAAGCAGAGTTGAATTAGATATGGACCGTGTGTGTAGGAAGCACAGCTCTTCTGTTCTGAGCAAGCTCACTGTTGGGACCCCATAGGAAAAACAGTAGAGTAGAAGAGTGCTCTTTTCTCAAAAGCAGATTGTGTTTCTTGTAAGGCGAGCTAGCGTTTGTTTCCCAGTCCTAAATGGAGTTGAATCACATGCAGTTTCTGGTCCTATGAGCAAGAGTTGTTTTCTGGTAAGAAGAGTCACTATTGCGCTTCCATTGTCATACACAGGGCAAATAGCACTGGCTTCTGTGTCCAACATGTACAGTGTATTGTATTGAAGAGGATCTACTGTTCTTGTAAGTTTCCTAAGCAGAATTGAACTAGATATGGCTGTGTGTGTAGGAAGCACAGCTTATTTGTTCAGAGCAAGCTAACTGTTCAGACCCCAAAGGAAACACAGTAGAGTAGAAGAGTGCTCTTTTCTGAAAAGCAGAGTGTGTTTCTCGTAAGGCGAGCTCGCGTTTGTTTCCCAGTCCTAAATGGAGTTGAATCACATGCAGTTTCTGGTCCTACGAGTAAGAGTTGTTTTCTGGTAAGAAGAGTCACTATTGCGCTCCCATTGTCATACACAGGGCAAATAGCACTCACATCTGTTCCCAGCAAGTACAGTGTATTGGACTGAAGAGGAGCTACTGTTCCTGTCAGTTTCCTAAGCAGAGTTGAACTAGATATGGCCCGTGTGTGTAGGAAGCACAGTTCTTTTGTTCTGAGCAAGCACACTGTTCGGACCCATTTGGAAACACAATAAAGTAGAAGAATGTTCTTTTCTCAAAAGCAGAGTGTGTTTCTTGTAGGCGAGCTAGTGTTTGTTTCCCAGTCCTAAATGGAGTTGAATCCCATGCAGTTTCTGGTCCTACAAACAAGAGGTGTTTCCTGATAAGAAGAGTCACTATTGTGCTCCTATAGCCGTACACAGTGCAAATAGCACTCTAGTCTGTTCCCAGCAAGTACAGTGTATTGGACTGAAGAGGAGATACTGTTCTTGTCAGTTTCCTAAGCAGAGTTGAACTAGATATGGACCGTGTGTGGAGGAAACACAGTTCTTTTGTTCTGAGCAAGCTCACAGTTCAGACCCCATAGGAAACACAGTAGAGTACAAGAGTGCCCTTTTCTCAAAACCAGAGTGTGTTTCTTCTAAGGCGAGCTAGTGTTTGTTTCCCAGTCCTAAATGGAGTTGATTCACATGCAGTTTCTGGTCCTACGAGCAAGAGTTGTTTTCTGGGAAGAAGAGTCACTATTGCGCTCCCATTGTCATACACAGGACAAAACACTGGCGTCTGATCCCAGCATGTATAGTGTATTGGACTGAAGAGGATCTACTGTTCTTGTCAGTTTCATAAGCAGAGTTCAACTAGATATGGCCCGTGTGTGTAGGAAGCACAGTTCTTTTGTTCTGAGCAAGTTCACTGTTCTGGCAATATAGGAAACCCAGTAGAGTAGAAGAGTGCTCTTTTCTCAAAAGCAGAGTTTGTTTCTCATAAGGCGAGCTAGTGTTTGTTTCCCAGTCAGAAATAGAGTTGAATCCCATGCAATTTCTGGTCCTACAAGCAAGATTTGTTTTCTGGTAAGAAGAGTCACTATTGGGCTCCCATTGCCATACACATTGCAAATAGCACTCTCATCTTTTCCCAGGATGTACAGTGTATTGGACTGAAGAGGAGCTACTGTTCATGTCAGTTTCCTAAGCAGAGTTGAACTAGATATGGACCGTGTGTGTAAGAAGCACAGTTCTTTTATTTTGAGCAAGCTCACTCTTCTGGTCCTATAGGAAACACAGTAGAGTAAAAGAGTGCTCTTTTCTCAAAATCAGAGTGTGTTTCTTGTAAGGCGAGCTTCCGTTTGTTTCCCAGTCTTAAAAGGAGTTGAATCACATGCAGTTTTTGGTTTACAAGCAAGAGTTGTTTTCTGGCAAGGAAAGTCACTATTACGCTCCCATTGCCATACACAGTGCAAATAGCACTCTCGTCTGTTCCCAGCAAGTACAGTGTATTGGACTGAAGAGGAGCTACTGTTCCTGTTAGTTTCCTAAGCAGAGTTGAACTAGATATGGCCCGTGTGTGTAGGAAGCACAGTTCTTTTGTTCTGAGCAAGCTCATTATTCGGACACCATAGGAAACACAGTAGAGTACAAGACTGCTCTTTTCTCAAAAGCAGAGTGTGTTTCTTATAAGGCGAGCTAGCATTTGTTTCCCAATCCTAAATGGAGTTGAATCCCACGAAGTTTCTGGTCCTACGAGCAAGAGGTGTTTTTTGATAAGAAGTGTCACTATTGTGCTCCCACTATCATACACAGGGCAATTAGCACTCTAGTCTGTTCCCAGCAAGTACAGTGTATTGGACTGAAGCGGAGCTACTGTTCTTGTCAGTTTCCTAAGCAGAGTTGAACTAGATATGGCCCGTGTGTGTAGGAAGCACAGTTCTTCTGTTCTGAGCAAGCTCAATGTTCGGACCCCATAGGAAAAACAGTAGAGTAGAAGAGTGCTCTTTTCCAAAAGCAGAGTGTGTTTCTTGTAAGGCGAGCTAACGTTTGTTTCCCAGTCATAATTGGAGTTGAATCACATGCAGTTTCTGGTCCTATGAGCAAGAGTTGTTTTCTGGTAAGAAGAGTCACTATTGTGCTCCCATTGTCATACACAGGGCAAATAGCACTGGCTTCTGTGTCCAACATGTACAGTGTATTATATTGAAGAGGATCTACTGTTCTTGTCAGGTTCCTAAGCAGAATTGAACTAGATATGGCCGTGTGTGTAGGAAACATAGTTCTTTTGTTCTGAGCAAGGTCACTGTTCTGGCCCTATAGGAAACACAGTAGGGTAGATGAGTGCTCTATTCTCAAAAGCAGAGTGTGTTTCATGTAACCCGAGCTAGCATTTGTTTCCCAGTCCTAAATAGAGTTGAATCACATGCAGTCTCTGGTCCTACGAGCAAGAGTTGTTTTCTGGTAAGGAAAGTCACTATTGCGCTCCCATTTCCATACACAGTGCAATAGCACTCGCGTCTGTTCCCAACAAGTACAGTGTATCGGACTGAAGCGGAGCTACTGTTCTTGTCAGTTTCCTAAGCAGAGTTGAACTAGATACGACCCGTGTGTAGGAAGCACAGTTCTTTTGTTCTGAGCAAGCTCACTATTCTGGCACTATAGGAAATACAGTAGAGTAGAAGAGTGCTCTTTTTTCTAAAGCAGAGTGTGTTTCTTGTAAGGCGAGCTAGCGTTTGTTTCCCAGTCCTAAATGGAGTTGAATCACATGCAGTTTCTGGTCATAAGTTGTTTTCTGGTAAGAAGAGTCACTATTGTGCTCCCATTGCCACACACAGTGCAAATAGCACTCACGTCTGTTCCCAGCAAGTACATTGTATTGAACTGAAGAGGAGCTACTGTTCTTGGCAGTTACCTAAGCAGAGTTGAACTAGATATGGTCCATGTGTAGGAAGCACAGTTTTTTTGTTCTGAGCAAGCTCACTGTTTGGACGCCATAGGAATCACAGTAGTGTATAAGAGTGCTCTTTTCTCAAAAGCAGAGTGTGTTTCTTGTAAGGCGAGTTAGCGTTTGTTTCCCAGTCCTAAATGGAGTTGAATCCCATGCAGTTTCTGGTCCTACGAGCAAGAGTTGTTTTCTGGTAAGGAAAGTCACTATTGTGCTCCCATTGCCATATACAGTCCAAATAGCCCTCGCACCCGTTCCCAGCAAGTACAGTGTATCGGACTGAAGAGGAGCTACTGTTCTTGTCAGTTTCCTAAGCAGAGTTGAACTAGATATGGCCCGTGCGTGTAGGAAGCACAGTTCTTTTGTTCTGAGCAAGCTCACTCTTCTGGCCCTATAGGAAACACAGTAGAGTAGAAGAGTGCTCTTTTCTCAAAAGCAGAGTGTGTTTCTTGTAAGGCCACCTAGCCTTTGTTTCCCAGTCCTAAATGGAGTTGAATCACATGCAGTTTCTGGTCATAAGAGCAAGAGTTGTTTTCTGGTAAGAAGTGTCACTATTGTGCTCCCATTGTCATGCACAGGGCAAATAGCACTGGCGTCTGTTCCCAGCACGTACAGTGTATTGGACTGAAGAGGATCTACTGTCCTTGTCAGATTCCTAAGCAGAGTTGAACTAGATATGGCCGTTTGTGTAGGAAGCACAGTTCTTTTGTTCTGAGCAAGCTCACTGTTCAGACCCGATAGGAAACACAGTAGAGTAGAAGAGTGCTCTTTTCTCAAAAGCAGAGTATGTTTCTTGTAAGGCGAGATAGCATTTGTTTCCCAATCCTACATGGAGTGGAATCACATGCAGTTTCTGGTCCTAGGAGCAAGAGTTGTTTTCTGGTAAGGAAAGTCACTATTGTGCTCTCATTGCCATACACAGTGCAAATAGCACTCGCTTCTGTTCCCAGCAATTGCAGTGTACTGAACTGAAGAGGAGCCTCGGTTCTTGTCAGTTTCCTAAGCAGAGTTGAACTAGATATGGCCCGTGTGTGTAGGAAGCACAGTTCTTATGTTCTGAGCAAGCTCACTGTTCTGGCCCTATAGGAAACACAGTAGAGTAGAAGCGTGCTCTTTTCTCTAAAGCAAAGTGTGTTTCTTGTAAGGCGAGCTAGCATTTGTTTCCTAGTCCTAAATGGAGTTGAATCACATGCAATTTCTGGTCCTACGAACAAGAGTTGTTTTCTGGTAAGGAAAGTCACTATTGTGCTCCCATTGCCATACACAGTTCAAATAGCACTCGCGTCTTTTCCCAGCAAGTACAGTGTATTGGACTGAATAGGAGCTACTGTTCTTGTCAGTTTCCTAAGCAGAGTTGAACTAGATATGGCCCGTGTGTGTAGGAATCACAGTTCTTATGTTCTGAGCAAGCTCACTGTTCTGGCCCTATAGGAAACACAGTAGAGTAGAAGAGTGCTCTATTCTCAAAAGCAGAGTATGTTTCTTGTAAGGCGAGCTAGAGTTTGTTTCTCAGTCCTAAATGAAGTTGAGTCACATGCAGTTTTTTGTCCTACGAGCAAGAGTTGTTTTCTGGTAAGACGAGTCACTATTGTGCTCCAATTGCCATACACAGTGCAAATAGCACTCGCGTCTGTTCCCAGCAAGTACAGTGTATTGGACTGAAGAGGAGCTAATGTTCTTGTCAGTTTCCTAAGCAGAGTTGAACTAGATATGGCCCGTGTGTGTAGGAAGCACAGTTCTTTTGTTCTGAGCAAGTTCACTGTTCTGGCAATATAGGAAACCCAGTAGAGTAGAAGAGTGCTCTTTTCTCAAAAGCAGAGTTTGTTTCTCAGAAGGCGAGCTAGTGTTTGTTTCCCAGTCAGAAATAGAGTTGAATCCCATGCAATTTCTGGTACTACAAGCAAGATTTGTTTTCTGGTAAGAAGAGTCACTATTGGGCTCCCATTGCCATACACATTGCAAATAGCACTCTCATCTTTTCCCAGGATGTACAGTGTATTGGACTGAAGAGGAGCTACTGTTCTTGTCAGTTTCCTAAGCAGAGTTGAACTAGATATGGCCCGTGTGTGTAAGAAGCACAGTTCTTTTATTCTGAGCATTCTCACTCTTCTGGCCCTATTGGAAACACAATAGAGTAGAAGAGTGCTCTTTTCTCAAAATCAGAGTGTGTTTCTTGTAAGGCGAGCTCGCGTTTGTTTCCCAGTCCTAAAAGGTGTTGAATCACATGCAGTTTTTGGTTTACAAGCAAGAGTTGTTTTCTGGCAAGGAAAGTCACTGTTATGCTCCCATTGCCATACACAGTACAAATAGCACTCGCGTCTGTTCCCAGCAAGTACAGTGTATTGGACTGAAGAGGAGCTACTGTTCCTGTTAGTTTCCTAAGCAGAGTTGAACTAGATATGGCCCGTGTGTGTAGGAAGCACAGTTCTTCTGTTCTGAGCAAGCTCACTGTTCGGGCCCGATATAAAAAAGTACAGTAGAAGAGTGCTGTTTTCTCAAAAGCAGAGTGTGTTTCTTGTAAGGCGAGCTAACGTTTGTTTCCCAGTCCTAAATGGAGTTGAATCACATGCAGTTTCTGGTCCTATGAGCAAGAGTTGTTTTCTGGTAAGAAGAGTCACTATTGCACTTCCATTGTCATACACAGGGCAAATAGCACTGGCTTCTGTGTCCAACATGTACAGTGTATTGTATTGCAGAGGATCTACTGTTCTTTTCAGTTTCCTAAGCAGAATTGAACTAGATATGGCTGTGTGTGTAGGAAGCACAGTTCTTTTGTCCAGAGCAAGCTCACTGTTCAGACCCCAAAGGAAACACAGTAGAGTAGAAGAGTGCTCTTTTCTCAAAAGCAGAGTGTGTTTCTTGTAAGGTGAGCTAGCGTTTGTTTCCCAGTCCTAAATGGAGTTGAATCACATGCAGTTTCTGGTCCTCCGAGCAAGAGTTGTTTACTGATAAGAAGAGTCACTATTGTGCTCCCATTGTCATACTCAGGGCAAATAGCACTCGCGTCTGTTCCCAGCAAGTACAGTGTATTGGACTGAAGCAGAGCTACTGTTCTTGTCAGTTTCCTAAGCAGAGTTGAACTAGATATGGCCCGTGTGTGTAGGAAGCACAGTTCTTTTGTTCTGAGCAAGCTAACTGTTCGGACCCCATTGGAAACACAGTAGAGTAGAAGAGTGCTCTTTTCTCAAAAGCAGAGTGTGTTTCTTGTAAGGCGAGCTAGCGTTTGTTTCCCAGTCCTAAATGGAGTTGAATCACATGAAGTTTTTGGTCCTACGAGCAAGATTTGTTTTCTGGTAAGGAAAGTGACTACTGCACTCCCATTGCCATACACAGTGCAAATAGCACTCGAGTCTGTTCCCAGGAAGTACAGTGTATTGGACTGAAGAGGAGCTACTGTTCTTGTCAGTTTCCTAAGCAGAGTTGAAGTAGATATGGCCTGTGTGTGTAGGAAGCAGAGTTCTTTTTTTCTAAGCAAGCTAAATGTTTTGGCCCTATAGGAAACACAGTAGAGTAGAAGAGTGATCATTTCTCAAAAGCAGAGTGTGTTTCTTGTAAGGCAAGGTAGCGTTTGTTTCCCAGTCCTAAATGGAGTTGAATCCCATGCAGTTTCTGGTCCTAGGAGCAAGAGTTGTTTTCTGGTAAGAAGAGTCACTATTGGGCTCCCATTGCCATACACAGTGTAAATAGCACTCGCGTCTGTTCCCAGCAAGTACAGGGTGTTGGACTGAAGAGGATCTACTGTTCTTGTCAGTTTCCTAAGCAGAGTTGAACTAGATATGGCCCGTGTGTGTAGGAAGCACAGTTCTTCTGTTCTGAGCAAGCTCAATGTTCGGACCCCATAGGAAAAACAGTAGAGTAGAAGAGTGCTCTTTTCCAAAAGCAGAGTGTGTTTCATGTAAGCCGAGCTAGCATTTGTTTCCCAGTCCTAAATAGAGTTGAATCACATGCAGTTTCTGGTCCTACGAGCAAGAGTTGTTTTCTGGTAAGGAAAGTCACTATTGCGCTCCCATTTCCATACACAGTGCAAATAGCACTCGCGTCTGTTCCCAGCAAGTACAGTGTATCGGACTGAAGCGGAGCTACTGTTCTTGTCAGTTTCCTAAGCAGAGTTGAACTAGATACGACCCATGTGTAGGAAGCACAGTTCTTTTGTTCTGAGCAAGCTCACTATTCTGGCCCTATAGGAAATACAGTAGAGTAGAAGAGTGCTCTTTTCTCTAAAGCAGAGTGTGTTTCTTGTAAGGCAAGCTAGCGTTTGTTTCCCAGTCCTAAATGGAGTTGAATCACATGCAGTTTCTGGTCATAAGTTGTTTTCTGGTAAGACGAGTCACTATTGTGCTCCAATTGCCACACACAGTGCAAATAGCACTCGCGTCTGTTCCCAGGAAGTACATTGTATTGAACTGAAGAGGAGCTATTGTTCTTGTCAGTATCATAAGCAGAGTTGAACTGGATATGGTCCATGTGTAGGAAGCACAGTTTTTTTGTTCTGAGCAAGCTCACTGTTTGGACGCCATAGGAAACACAGTAGTGTATAAGAGTGCTCTTTTCTCAAAAGCAGAGTGTGTTTCTTGTAAGGCGAGCTAGCGTTTGTTTCCCAGTCCTAAATGGAGTTGAATCCCATGCAGTTTCTGGTCCTATGAGCAAGAGTTGTTTTCTGGTAAGAAGAGTCACTATTGCCCTGCCATTGCCATACACAGGACAAATAGCACTGGCGTCTGTTCCCAGCAAGTACAGTGTATTGGACTGAAGAGGATCTACTGTTCTTGTCAGGTACCTAAGCAGAATTGAACTAGATATGGCCGTGTGTGTAGGAAGCACAGTTTTTTTGTTCTGTGCAAGCTCACTGTTTGGACCCCTTAGGAAACACAATAGAGTAGAAGAGTGCTCTTTTCTCTAAAGCAGAGTGTGTTTCTTGTAAGGCGAGCTAGCATTTGTTTCCCAGTCCTATATGGAGTTGAATCACATGCAGTTTCTGGTCTTACGAGCAAGAGTTGTTTTCTGGTAAGGAAAGTCACTATTGCGCTCCCATTGCCATATACAGTGCAAATAGCCATTGCGCCCGTTCCCAGCAAGTACAGTGTATCGGACTGAAGAGGAGCTACTGTTCTTGTCAGTTTCCTAAGCACAGTTGAACTAGATATGGCCCGTGCGTGTAGGAAGCACAATTCTTTTGTTCTGAGCAAGCTCACTCTTCTGGCCCTATAGGAAACACAGTAGAGTAGAAGAGTGCTCTTTTCTCAAAAGCAGAGTGTGTTTCTTGTAAGGCCACCTAGCGTTTGTTTCCCAGTCCTAAATGGAGTTGAATCACATGCAGTTTCTGGTCATAAGAGCAAGAGTTGTTTTCTGGTAAGGAAAGTCACTATTGTGCCCTCATTGCCATACACAGTGCAAATAGCACTCGCTTCTGTTCCCAGCCATTGCAGTGTATTGAACTGAAGAGCAGCTACGGTTCTTGTCAGTTTCCTAAGCAGAGTTGAACTAGATATGGCCCGTGTGTGTAGGAATCACAGTTCTTATGTTCTGAGCAAGCTCACTGTTCTGGCCCTATAGGAAACACAGTAGAGTAGAAGAGTGCTCTTTTCTCAAAAGCAGAGTATGTTTCTTGTAAGGCGAGCTAGAGTTTGTTTCCCAGTCCTAAATGAAGTTGAGTCACATGCAGTTTTTTGTCCTACTAGCAAGAGTTGTTTTCTGGTAAGACGAGACACTATTGCGCTGCCATTGCCATACAAAGTGCAAATAGCACTGGCGTCTGTTCCCAGCAAGTACATTGTATTGGACTGAAGAGGAGATACTGTTCTTGTCAGGTTCCTAAGCAGACTTGAACTAGATATGGCCGTGTGTGCAGGAAGCACAGTTCTTTTGTTCTGAGCAAGCTCACTGTTCAGACCCCATAGGAAACACAGTAGAGTAAAAGAGTGCTCTTTTCTCAAAAGCAGACTGTGCTTCATGTAAGGCGAGCTAGCATTTGTTTCCCAGTCCTAAATGGAGTTGAATCACATGCAGTTTCTGGTCCTAAGAGCAAGAGGTGTTTTCTGGTAAGGAAAGTCACTATTGCGCTCCCATTGCCATACACAGAGCAAAAAGCACTCCCGTCTGTTCCCAGCAAGTACAGTGTATTGGACTGAAGAGGAGCTACTGTTCTTGTCAGTTTCCTAAGCAGAGTTGAACTAGGTATGATCCGTGTGTGTAGGAAGCACAGTTCTTTTGTTCTGAGCAATCTCACTGTATGGACCACATAGGAAACACAGTAGAGTAGAAGAGTGCTCTTTTCTCAAAAGCAGAGTTTGTTTCTTGTAAGGCGATCTAGCGTTTGTTTCCCAGTCCTAAATGGAGTTGAATCCCATGCAGTTTCTGGTCCTACGAGCAAGAGTTGTTTTCTGGTAAGAAGAGTCACTATTGTTCTCCCATTGTCATACACAGGGCAAATAGCACTGGCGTCTGTTCCCGGCATGTACAGTGTATTGGACTGAAGAGGATCTACTGTTCTTGTCAAGTTCCTAAGCAGAATTGAACGAGATATGGCCATGTGTGTAGGAAGCACAGTTCATTTGTTCTAAGCAAGCTCACTGTTCGGAACCCATGGGAAACACAGTAGAGTAGAAGAGTGCTCTTTTCTCAAAAGCAGAGTGTGTTTCTTGTAAGGCGAGCTAGCGTTTGTTTCCTAGTCCTAAATGGAGTTGAATCACATGCAGTTTCTGGTCCTACGAGCAAGAGATGTTTTCTGGTAAGGACAGTCACTATTGCGCTCCCATTGACATACACAGTGCAAATAGCACTCGCGTCTTTTCCCAGCAAGTACAGTGTATTGGACTGAATAGGAGCTACTTTTCTCCTCAGTTTCCTAAGCAGACTTGAACTACATATGGTCCGTGTGTACGAGGCACAGTTCTTTTGTTGTGAGCAAGCTCACTGTTTGGACCCCATAGGAAACACAGTAGAGTAGAAGAGTGCTCTTTTTTCAAAAGCAGTGTGTGTTTCTTGTAAGGCAAGCTAGTGTTTGTTTCCCAGTCCTAAATGGAGTTGAATCACATGCAGTTTCTGGTCCTATGAGCAAGAGTTGTTTTCTGGTAAGAAGAGTCACTATTGCTCTGCCATTGCCGTACACACGACAAATAGCACTGGCGTCTGTTCCCAGCTAGTACAGTGTATTGGACTGAAGAGGATCTACTGTTCTTGTCAGGTTCCTAAGCAGACTTGAACTATATATGGCCGTGTGTGTAGGAAGCACAGTTTTTTTGTTCTGAGCAAGCTCACTGTTCGGACCCCATAGAAAACATAGTAGAGTACTAGAGTGCTCTTTTCTCTAAAGCAGAGTGTGTTTCTTGTAAGGCGAGCTAGCATTTGTTTCCCAGTCCTAAATGGAGTTTAATCACATGCAGTTTCTGGTCCCACGAGCAAGAGTTGTTCTCTGGTAAGGAAAGTCACTATTGCGCTCCCATTGCCATAAAAAGTGCAAATAGAACTCCCGTCTGTTCCCAGCAAGTACAGTGTATGGGACTGAGGAGGAGCTACTGTTCTTGTCAGTTTCCTAAGCAGAGTTGAACGAGATATGGCCCGGGTGTGTGGGAAGCACAGTGCTCTTGTTCTGAGCAAGCTCACTGTTCTGGCCCTATAGGAAACACAGTAGAGTAGAAGAGTGCTCTTTTCTCTAAAGCGTAGTGTGTTTCTTGTAAGGCGAGTTCGTGTTTTTTTCCCAGTCCTAAATTGAGTTGAGTCACATGCAGTTTTTGGTTTTACGAGCAAGAGTTGTTTTCTGATAAGAAGAGACACTATTGCGCTCCAAATGCCATACACAGTGCAAATAACACTCGCGTCTCTTCCCAGCAAGTACAGTGTATTGAACTGTAGAGGAGCTACTGTTCTTCTCAGTTTCCTAAGCAGAGTTGAACTAGATATGGTCCGTGTGTGTAGGAAGCACAATTCTTTTGTTCTGAGCAAGCTCACTGTTTGGACCCCATAGGAAATACAGTAGAGTAGAAGAGTGTTGTTTTCTCGAAAGGAGAGTGTGTTTCTTGTAAGGCGAGCTAGCGTTTGTTTTCCAGTTAAATGGAGTTGAATCACATTCAGTTTCTGGTCCTACGAGCAAAAATTGTTTTCTGGTAAGGAAAGTCACTATTGCGCTCCCATTGCCATACACAGTGCAAATAGCTATGGCGTCTGTTCCCAGCACGTACAGTGTATCGGACTGAAGAGGAGCTAATGTTCTTGTCAGTTTCCTAAGCAGAGTTCAACTAGATAGGGTCCGTGTGTGTAGGAAGCACAGTTCTTTTGTTGTGAGCAAGCTCACTGTTCGGACCCCCTAGGAAACACAGTAGAGTAGATGAGTGCTCTTTTCTCAAAAGCAGAGTGTGTTTCTTTTAAGTCGAGCTAGCATTTGTTTCCCAGTTCTAAATGGAGTTGAATCACATGCAGTTTCTGGTCCTACGATCAAGAGTTGTTTTCTGGTAAGGAAAGTCACTATTGGGCTTCCATTGCCATACAAAGTGCAAATAACACTCCCGTCTGTTCCCAGCAAGTAGAGTGTATTGGACTGAAGAGGATCTACTGTTCTTCTCAGTTTCCTAAGCAGAGTTGAACTAGATATGGCCCGTGTGTGTAGGAAGCACAATTCTTATGTTCTGAGCAAGCTCACAGGTTGGACCCCATAGGAAATACAGTGGAGTAGAAGAGTGCTCTTTTCTCGAAAGCAGAGTGTGTTTTTTGCAAGGCGAGCTAGGGTTTGTTTTCCAGTCCTAAATGGAGCTAAATCAATGCAGTTTCTGGTCCTACGAACAAGAGTTGTTTTATGGTAAGAATAGTCACTATTGCGCTGCCATTGCCATACACAGGTCAAATAGTACTGTTGTCTGTTCCCAGCAAGTACAGTGTATTGGACTGAAGAGCATCTACTGTTCTTGTCGCGTTCCCAAGAAGAATTGAACTAGATATGGCCGTGTGTGTAGGAAGCACAGTTGTTTTGTTCTGAGCAAGCTCACTGTTTGGACCCCATAGAAAACATAGTAGAGTAATAGAGTGCTCTTTTCTCTAAAGCAGAGTGTGTTTCTTGTAAGGCGAGCTAGCATTTGTTTCCCAGTCCTAAATGGAGTTGAATCACATACAGTTTCTGGTCCCACGAGCAAGAGTTGTTCTCTGGTAAGGAAAGTCACTATTGCGCTCCCATTGCAATACAAAGTGCAAATAGCACTCGCGTCTGTTCCCAGCAAGTACAGTGTATCGGACTGAAGAGGAGCTACTGTTCTTGTCAGTTTCCTAAGCAGAGTTGAAGGAGATATGGCCCGTGTGTGTGGGAAGCACAGTACTCTTGTTCTGAGAAAGCTCACTGTTCTGGCCCTATAGGAAACACAGTAGAGTAGAAGAGTGCTTTTTTCTCTAAAGCATAGTGTGTTTCTTGTAAGGCGAGCTCGTGTTTTTTTCCCAGTCCTAAATGGAGTTGAGTCACATGCAGTTTTTGGTTTTAAGAGCAAGAGTTGTTTTCTGATAAGAAGAGACACTATTGCGCTCCAAATGCCATACATAGTGCAAATAGCACTCGCGTCTCTTCCCAGCAAGTACAGTGTATTGGACTGTAGAGGAACTACTGTTCTTCTCAGTTTCCTAAGCAGAGTTGAACTAGATATGGTCCATGTGTGTAGGAAGCACAATTCTTTTGTTCTGAGAAAGCTCACTGTTTGGACCCCATAGGAAATACAGTAGAGTAGAAGAGTGGTCTTTTCTCGAAAGGAGAGTGTGTTTCTTGTAAGGCGAGCTAGCGTTTGTTTTCCAGTCCTAAATGGAGTTGAATCACATGCAGTTTCTGGTCCTACGAACAAAAGTTGTTTTCTTGTAAGGAAAGTCACTATTGCGCTCCCATTGCCATACACAGTGCAAATAGCTCTCACGTCTGTTCCCAGCACGTACAGTGTATCGGACTGAAGAGGAGCTAATGTTCTTGTCAGGTTCCTAAGCAGACTTGAACTATATATGGCTGTGTGTGTAGGAAGCACAGTTTTTTTGTTCTGAGCAAGCTCACTGTTCGGACCCAATAGGAAACACAGTAGAGTAGAAGAGTGCTCTTTTGTCAAAAGCAGAGTGTGTTTCTTGTAAGTCGAGCTAGCATTTTTTTCCCAGTTCTAAATGGAGTTGAATAACATGCAATTTCTGGTCCCACAATTACGAGTTGTTTTCTGGTAAGGAAAGTCACTATTGTGCTCCCATTGCCATACACAGTGCAAATAGCACTCGCGTCTGTTCCCAGCAAGTACCGTGTATTGGACTGAAGAGGAGCTACTGTTCTTTTCAGTTTCCTAAGCAGAGTTGAACTAGATATGGTCCGTGTGTGTAGGAAGCACAATTCTTATGTTCTGAGCAAGCTCACTGTTCGGACCCCATAGGAAACACAGTAGAGTAGAAGAGTGCTCTTTTCTCAAAAGCAGAGTGTGTTTCTTGTAAGGCAAGCTAGCGTTTGTTTCCCAGTCCTAAATGGAGTTGAATCACATGCAGTTTCTGGTCCCACGATCAAGATTTGTTTTCTGGTAAGGAAAGTCACTATTGCGCTCCCATTGCCATACACAGTGCAAATAGCACTCGTGTGTGTTCCCAGCAAGTACAGTGTATCGGACTGAAGAGGAGTTACTGTTCTTGTCAGTTTCCTAAGCAGAGTTGAACTAGATATGTCCCGTGTGTGTAGGAAGCACAATTCTTTTGTTCTGAGCAAGCTCACTGTTCTGGCTCTATAGGAAACACAGAAGAGTAGAAGAGTGCTCTTTTCTCAAAAGCAGAGTGTGTTTATTGTAAGTCGATCTAAAGTTTGTTTCCCAGTCCTAAATGGAGTTGAGTCACATGCAGTTTTTTGTCCTACGAGCAAGAGTTGTTTTCTGGTAAGATGAGTCACTATTGTGCTCCAATTGCCATACACAGTGCAAATAGCACTCGCGTCTGTTCCCAGCAAGTACAGTGTATTGGACTGAAGAGCAGCTACTGTTCTTGTCAGTTTCCTAAGCAGAGTTGAACTAGATATGCCCCGTGTGTGTACGAAGCACAGTTCTTTTGTTCTGAGCAAGCTCACCATTCTGGCCCTTTGGGAAACACAGTAGAGTAGAAGAGTGCTCTTTTCTCAAAACCAGAGTGTGTTTCTTGTAAGGAGAGCTAGAGTTTGTTTCCCAGTCCTAAATGGAGTTGAGTCACATGCAGTTTTTTGTCCTATGAGCAAGAGTTGTTTTCTGGTAAGACGAGTCACTATTGTGCTCCCATTGCCACACACAGTACAAATAGCACTCGCGTCTGTTCCCAGCAAGTACAGTGTATTGGACTGAAGAGGATCTACTGTTCTTTTCAGTTTTTTAAGCAGAGGTGAACTAGATGTGGCCCGTGTGTGGAGGAAGCACAGTTCTTTTGTTCTGAGCAAGCTCACTGTTCGGACCCCATAGGAAACACAGTAAGTAGAAGAGTGATCTTTTCTCAAAAGCAGAGTGTGTTTCATGTAAGGCGAGCTAGCATTTGTTTCCCAGTCCTAAATGGAGTTGAATCCCATGCAGTTTCTGGTCCTACGAGCAAGAGTTGTTTTTTGGTAAGAATAATCACTATTGCGCTGCCTTTGCCATACACAGGACAAATAGCACTGGCGTCTGTTCCCAGCATGTACAGTGTATTGGACTGAAGAGGATCTACTGTTCTTGTCAGGTTCCTAAGCAGAATTGAACTAGATATGGCCGTGTATGTAGGAAGCACAGTTCTTTTGTTCTGAGCAAGCTTACTGTTTGGACCTCATAGGAAACACAGTAGAGTAGAAGAGTGCTCTTTTCTCGAAAGCAGAGTGTGTTTCTTGTAAGGAGAGCTAGCGTTTGTTTCCCAGTCCTAAATGGAGTTCAATCACATGCAGTTTCTGGTCCTACGGGCAAGAGTTGTTTTCTGTTAAGGATAGTCACCATTGCGCTCCCATTGCCGTAGACATTGCAAATAGCACTCGCGTGTGTTCCCAGCAAGTAGAGTGTATTGGATTGAATCGGAGCTACTGATCTTGTCTGTTTCCTATGCAGAATTGAACTAGACATTGCCCGTGTGTCTAGGAAGCACAGTTCTTTTGTTCTGAGGAAGCACACTGTTCTGGCACTATAGGAAACACAGTATAGTAGAAGAGTGCTCTTTTCTCAAAAGCAAAGTGTGTTTCTTGTAAGGCGAGCTAGCATTTGTTTCCTAGTCCTAAATGGAGTTGAGACACATGCAGTATTTGGTCCTACGAGCAAGAGTTGTTTTCTGGTAAGGAAAGTCACTATTGTGCTTTTATTGCCATACAGAGTGCAAATAGCACTCACGTCTGTTCCCAGCAAGTACAGTGTACTGTTCTGTAGAGGAGCTACTGTTCTTGTCAGTTTCCTAAGCAGAGTTGAACTATATATGGCTTGTGTGTGGAGGAAGCACAGTTCTTTTGTTCTGAGCAAGCTCACTGTTTGGACCTCATAGGAAACACAGTAGAGTAGAAGAGTGCTCTTTTCTCGAAAGCAGAGTTTGTTTCTTGTAAGGCGAGCTAGCGTTTGTTTCCCAGTCCTAAATGGAGTTGAATTACATGCAGTTTCTGGTCCCACGAGCAAGGGTTGTTTTCTGGTAAGAAGAGTCACTATTGTGCTCCCATTGACATACACAGGGCAAATAGCACTGGCGTCTTTCCCAGCATGTACATTGTATTGGACTGAAGAGGATCTACTGTTCTTGTCAGTTTCCTAAGCAGAGTTGAACTAGATATGGCCCCTGTGTGTGGGAAGCACAGTTCTTTCGTTCTGAGCAAGCTCACTGTTCTGGCCCTATAGGAAACACAGTAGAGTAGAAGAGTGCTCTTTTCTCAAAAGCAGAGAGTGTTTTTGTAAGGCGAGCTAGAGTTTGTTTCCCAGTCCTAAATGGAGTAGAGTCACATGCAGTTTTTTGTCCTACGAGCAAGAGTTGTTTTCTGGTAAGAATAATCACTATTGCGATGCCTTTGCCAAACACAGGACAAATAGCACTGGCGTCTGTTCCCAGCAAGTACAGTGTATTGGACTGAATAGGATCTACTATTCTTTTCAGTTTCCTTAGCAGAGGTGAACTAGATATGGCCCATGTGTGTAGGAAGCACAGTTCTTTTGTTCTGAGCAAGCTCACTGTTCGGACCTCATAGGAAACACAGTAGAGTAGAAGAGTGCTCTTTTCTCTAAAGCAGAGTGTGTTCCTTGTAAGGGAGCTAGTGTTTGTTTCCCAGTCCTAAATGGAGTTGAATCCCATGCAGTTTCTGGTCCTACGAGCAAGAGTTGTTTTCTGGTAAGGAAAGTCACTATTGCGCTGCCATTGCCATCCACAGGACAAATAGCTCTGGCGTCTGTTGCCAGCAAGTACAGTGTATTGGACTGAAGAGGATCTACTGTTCTTGTCAGGTTCCTAAGCAGACTTGAACTAGATATGGCCGTGTGTGTAGGAAGCACAATTTTTTTTCTTCTGAGCAAGCTCACTGTTTGGACCCCTAGGAAACACAGTAGAGTAGAAGAGTGCTCTTTTCTCAAAAGAAGACTGTTTTTTTTTAAGGCGAGCTAGCGTTTGTTTCCCAGTCCTAAATGGAGTTGAATCCCATGCAGTTTCTGGTCCTACGAGCAAGAGTTGTTTTCTGGTAAGGAAAGTCACTATTGCGCTCCCATTGCCATACACAGTGCAAATAGCACTTTCGTCTGTTCCCAGCAAGTACAGTTTATTGGACTGAAGAGGAGCTACTGTTCTTCTCAGTTTCCTAAGCAGAGTTGAACTAGATATGCCCCGTGTGTGTAGGAAGCACAATTCTTTTGTTCTGAGCAAGCTCACTGTTCTGGCCCTATGGGAAACACATTAGAGTAGAAGAGTGTTCTTTTCTCAAAAGCAGAGGGTGTTTCTTGTAAGGCGAGCTAGCGTTTTTTTCCTAGTCCTAAATGGAGTTGAATCACATGCAGTTTCTGGTCCAGGAGCAAGAGTTGTTTTCTGGTAAGGAAAGTCACTATTGCGCTCCCATTTCCATACACAGTGCAAATAGCACTCGCGTCTGATCCCAGAAAGTACAGTGTATCGGACTGAAGAGGAGCTACTGTTCTTGTCAGTTTCCTAAGCAGAGTTGAAGTAGATATGGCCCGTGTGTGTAGGAAGCACAGTTCTTTGGTTCTGAGCAAGCTCACCGTTCTGGCCCTATGGGAAACACAGTAGAGTAGAAGAGCGCTCTTTTCTCAAAAGCAGAGTGTGTTTCTTGTAAGGCGAGCTAGAGTTTGTTTCCCAGTCCTAAATGGAGTAGAGTCACATGCAGTTTTTTGTCTTACGAGTAAGAGTTGATTTCTGGTAAGACGAGTCACTATTGTGTTCCCATTGCCATACACAGTGCAAATAGCACTGGCGTCTGTTCCCAGCAGGTACAGTGTATTGGACTGAATAGAATCTACTGTTCTTTTCAGTTTCCTAATCAGAGGTGAACTATATATGGCCCATGTGTGTAGGAAGCACAGTTCTTTTGTTCTGAGCAAGCTCACTGTTCGGACCCCATAGGAAACACAGTAGAGTAGAAGAGTGGTCTTTTCTCTAAAGCAGAGTGTGTTTCTTGTAAGGCAAGCTAGCGTTTCTTTCCTAGTCCTAAATGGAGTTGAATCACATGCAGTTTCTGGTCCTACGAACAAGAGTTGTTTTCTGGTAAGACGAGTCACTATTGTGCTCCAATTGCCCTACACAGTGCAAATAGCACTCACATCTGTTCCCAGCAAGTACAGTGTATTGGACTGAAGATGATCTACTCTTCTTGTCAGTTTCCTAAGCAGAGTTGAACTAGATATGGCCCATGTGTGTAGGAAGCACAGTTCTTTTGTTCTGAGCAAGCTCACTGTTTGGACCCCAGAGAAACACAGTAGAGTAGAAGAGTGCTCAAAAGCAGAGTGTGTTTCATGTAAGGCGAGCTAGCATCTGTTTCCCAGTCCTAAATGGAGTTGAATCACATGCACTTTCTGGTCCTACGAGCAAGAGTTGTTTTCTGGTAAGGAAAGTCCCTATTGCGCTCCCATTGCCATATACAGTGCAAATAGCACTCGCATCTGTTCCCAGCAAGTACAGTGTATCGGAATGAAGAGGAGCTACTGTTCTCGTCAGTTTCCTAAGCAGAGTTGAACTAGATATGGCCCGTGTGTAGGAATCACAGATCTTTTGTTCTGAGCAAGCTCACTCTTCTGGCCCTATAGGAAACACAGTAGAGTAGAAGAGTGCTCTTTTCTCAAAAGCAGAGTGTGTTTCTTGTAAGGCGAGCTAGCGTTTGTTTCCCAGTCCTAAATGGAGTTGAAACACATGCAGTTTCTGGTCCTACGAGCAAGAGCTGTTTTATGGTAAGAATAGTCACTATTGCGCTGCCATTGCCATACACAGGACAAATAGAACTGGCGTCTGTTCCCAGCAAGTACAGTGTATAGGACTAAAGGGGATCTACTGTTCTTGTCAGGTTCCTAAGCAGAGTTGAATTAGATATGGCCCGTGTGTATAGGAAGCACAGTTATTATGTTCTGAGCAAGCTCACTGCTCTGGCCCTATAGGAAACACAGTAGAGTAAAAGAGTGCCCTTTTCTCAAAAACAGAGTGTGTTTCTTGTAAGGCAAGCTAGCGTTTTTTTCCTAGTCCTAAATGGAGTTGAATCACATGCAGTTTATGATCCTACGAGCAAGAGTGGTTTTCTGGTAAGAATAGTTACTATTGTGCTCCCATTGCCATACACAGTACAAATAGCACTCGCGTCTGATCCCAGAAAGTACAGTGTATCGGACTGAAGAGGAGCTACTCTTCTTGTCAGATTCCTAAGCAGAGTTGAACTAGATATGGCCCGTGTGTGTAGGAAGCACAGTTCTTTTGTTCTGAGCAAGCTCACCGTTCTTGCCCTATGGGAAACACAGTAGAGTAGAAGAGCGCTCTTTTCTCAAAAGCAGAGTGTGTTTCTTGTAAGGCGAGCTAGAATTTGTTTCCCAGTCCGAAATGGAGTTCAGTCACATGCAGTTTTTTGTCCTACGAGCAAGAGTTGTTTTCTGGTAAGACGAGTCACTATTGTGTTCCCATTGCCCTACACAGTGCAAATAGCACTCGCGTCTGTGCACAGCAAGTACAGCGTATTGGACTGAAGAGGATCTACTGTTCTTTTCAGTTTCCTAAGGAGAGGTGAACTAGATAAGGCCCATGTGTGTAGGAAGCACAGTTCTTTTGTTCTGAGCAAGCTCACTCTTTGGACCCCATAGGAAACACAGCAGAGTAGAAGAGTGCTCTTTTCTCAAAAGCAGACTGTGTTTCTTGTAAGGCGAGCTTGCGTTTTTTTCCCAGTCCTAAATGGAGTTGAATCACATGCAGTTTCTGGTCCTACGAGCAAGAGTTGTTTTCTGGTAAGGAAAGTCACTATTGCGCTCCCATTGCCATACACAGTGCAAATAGCACTCCCGTCTGTTCCTAGCAAGTACAGTGTATTGGACTGAAGAGGAGCTACTGCTCTTCTCAGTTTCCTAAGCAGAGTTGAACTAGATATGCCCTGTGTGTGTAGGAAGCACAGTTCTTTTGTTCTGAGCAAACACACTGTTTGGAGCCCATAGGAAACACAGGAGAGAAGAAGAGTGCTCTTTTCGCAAAAGCAGAGTGTGTTTCATGTAAGGGGAGCTAGCATTTGTTTCCCAGTCCTAAATGGAGTTGAATCACATGCACTTTCTGGTCCTAAGAGCAAGAGTTGTTTTCTGGTAAGACGAGTTACTATTGTGCTCCAATTGCCCTACACAGTGCAAATAGCACTCGCGTCTGATCCCAGCTAGCACAGTGTATCGGACTAAAGAGGAGCTACTGTTCTTGTCAGTTTCCTAAGCAGAGTTGAACTAGATATGGCCCGTGTGTGTACGAAGCACAGTTCTTTTGTTCTGAGCAAGCTCACCGTTCTGGCCCTATGGGATACTCAGTACAGTAGAAGAGCGCTCTTTTCTCAAAAGCAGAGTGTGTTTCTTGTAAGGCGAGCTAGAGTTTGTTTCCCAGTCATAAATGGAGTTGAGTCACATGCAGTTTTTTGTCCTACGAGCAAGAGTTGTTTTCTACTAAGACGAGTCACTATTGTGCTCCCATTGCCATACACAGTGCAAATAGCACTCGTGTCAGTTCCCAGCAAGTAAAGCGTATTGGACTGAAGAGGATCTACTGTTCTTTTCAGTTTCCTAAGCAGAGGTGAATTAGATATGGCCCATGTGTGTAGGAAGCACAGTTCTTTTGTTTTGAGCAAGCTCACTGTTCGGACCCCATAGGAAACACATTAGAGTAGAAGAGTGCTCTTTTCTCAAAAGCAGAGTGTGTTTCATGTAAGGCGAGCTAGCATTTGTTTCCCAGTCCTAAATGGAGTTGAATCACATGCACTTTCTGGTCCTACGAGCAAGAGTTGTTTTCTGGTAAGGAAAGTCACTATTGCACTCCTATTGCCATATACAGTGCAAATAGCACTCGAGTCTGTTCCCAGCAAGTACAGTGTATTGGACTGAAGAGGAGCTACTGTTCTTGTCAGTTTCCTAAGCAGAGATGAGCTAGATATGGCCCTTGTGTAGGAAGCACAGCTCTTTTGTTCTGAGCAAGCTCACTATTCTGGCCCTATAGGAAACACAGTAGAGAAGAAGAGAGCTCTTTTCTCTAAATCAGAGTGTGTATCTTGTAAGGCTAGCTAGCGTTTGTTTCCCAGTCATAAGTGGATTTGAAACACATGCAGTTTCTGGTCCTACGAGCAAGAGTTGTTTTATGGTAAGAATAGTCACTATTGCGCTTCCATTGCCATACACAGGACAAATAGCGCTGGCGTCTGTTCCCAGCAAGTACCGTGTATTCGACTAAAGGGGATCTACTGTTCTTTTCAGGTTCCTAAGCAGAGTTGAACTAGATATGGTCCGTGTGTGTAGGAAGCATAGTTATTATGTTCTGAGCAAGCTCACTGTTCTGGCCCTATAGGAAACACAGTAGAGTAGAAGAGTGCTCTTTTCTCTAAAGCAGAGTGTTTTTCTTGTAAGGCAAGCTAGCGTTTGTTTCCTAGTCCTAAATGGAGTTGAATCACATGCAGTTTCTGGTCCTACAAGCAAGAGTTGTTTTCTGGTAAGGAAAGTCACTATTGTGCTCCCATTGCCATACACAGTGCAAATATCACTCGCATCTGTTCCCAGCAAGTACAGTGTTGGACTGAAGAGGAGGTACTGTTCTTGTCAGGTTCCTAAGCAGAGTTGAACTAGATATGCCCCATGTGTGTAGGAAGCACAGTTCTTTTGTTCTGAGCAAGCTCACTGTTCTTGCCCTATAGGAAACACAGTAGAGTAGAAGAGTGCTCTTTTCTCTAAAGCTGAGTGTGTTTCTTGTAAGGCGAGCTAGCATTTGTTTCCAAGTCCTAAATGGAGTTGTAACACATGCAATTTCTGGTCCTACGAGCAAGAGTTGTTTTATGGTAAGAATCGTCACTATTGCGCTGCCATTGCCATACACAGGACAAATAGCACTGGTGTCTGTTCCCAGCAAGTACAGTGTATTGGACTGAAGAGGAGCTACTGTTCTTTTCAGGTTCCTAAGCACAGTTGAACTAGATATGGCCCGTGTGTGTAGGAAGTACAGTTATTATGTTCTGAGCAAGCTCACTGTTCTTGCCCTATAGGAAACACAGTAGAGTAAAAGAGTGCTCTTTTCTCAAAAGCAGGGTGTGTTTCTTGTAATGCAAGCTAGCGTTTGTTTCCAGTCCTAAATGGAGTTGAATCACATGCAGTTTCTGGTCCTATGAGCAAGAGTTGTTTTTGGAAGACGAGTCACTATTTGCTCCAATTTCCCTACACAGTGCAAATAGCACTCGAGTCTGTTCCCAGCAAGTACAGTGTATTGGACTGAAGAGGAGCTACTGTTCTTGTCAGTTTCCTAAGTAGAGTTGAACTAGATATGGCCCATGTGTGTAGGAAGCACAGTTCTTTTGTTCTGAGCAAGCTCACTGTTTGGACCGCATAGGAAACACAGTAGAGTAGAATAGTGCTCTTTTCTCAAAAGCAGACTGTGTTTCTTGTAAGGCGAGCTAGCGTTTGTTTCCCAGTCCTAAATGGAGTTGAATCACATGCAGTTTCTGGTCCTACGAGCAAGAGTTGTTTTATGGTAAGGAAAGTCACTATTGCACTCCCATTGCCATACACAGTGCAAATATCCCTCGCGTCTGTTCCCAGCAAGTACAGTGCATCGGACTGAAGAGGAGCTACTGTTCTTGTCAGTTTCCTAAGCAGAGTTGAACTAGATATGGCCCCTGTGTAGGAATCACAGTTCTTTTGTTCTGAGCAAACTTACTGTTCGGACCCCATAGGAAACACAGTAGACTAGAAGAGTGCTCTTTTCTCAAAAGCAGACTGTGTTTCTTGTAAGGCGAGCTAGCGTTTGTTTCCCAGTCCTAAATGGAGTTGAATCACATGCAGTTTCTGGTCCTACCAGCAAGAGTTGTTTTATGGTAAGAATAGTCACTATTGCGCTGCCATTGCCATACACAGGACAAATAGCACTGGCATCTGTTCCCAGCAAGTACAGTGTATTGGACTAAAGGGGATCTACTGTTCTTGTCAGGTTCCTAAGCAGAGTTGAACTAGATATGGCCCGTGTGTGTAGGAAGCACAGTTATTATGTTCTGAGCAAGCTCACTGTTCTGGCCCTAAAGGAAACACAGTAGAGTAGAAGAGTGCTCTTTTCTCAAAAGCAGAGTATGTTTCTTGTAAGGCAAGCTAGCGTTTGTTTCCCAGTCCTAAATGGAGTTGAGTCACATGCAGTTTTTTGTCCTACGAGCAAGAGTTGTTTTCTGGTAAGACGAGTCACTATTGTGCTCCAATTGCCATACACCATGCAAATAGCACTCGCGTCTCTTCCCAGCAAGTACAGTGTATTGGACTGAATAGGATCTACTGTTCTTTTCAGTTTCCTGAGCAGAGGTGAACTAGATATGGCCCATGTGTGTAGGAAGCACAGTTCTTTTGTTCTGAGCAAACTTACTGTTCGGACTCCATAGGAAACACAGTAGAGTAGAAGAGTGCTTTTTTCTCAAAAGCAGAGTGTGTTTCATGTAAGGCGAGCTAGCGTTTGTTTCCCAGTCCTAAATGGAGTTGAATCACATGCAGTTTCTGGTCCTATGAGCCAGAGTTGTTTTCTGGTAAGGAAAGTCAATATTGCAATCCCATTAGCATACACAGTGCAAATATCACTGGCATCTGTTCACAGCAAGTACAGTATATCGGACTGAAGAGGAGCTACTGTTCTTGTCAGTTTCCTAAGCAGAGTTGAACTAGATATGGCCCGTGTGTGTAGGAAGCTCAGTTCTTATGTTCTGAGCAAGCTCACTGTTCTGGCGCTATAGGAAACACAGTAGAGAAGAAGAGTGCTCTTTTCTCTAAAGCAGAGTGTGTTTCTCGTAAGGCGAGCTAGAGTTTGTTTCCCAGTTTTAAATTTAGTTGAGTCACATGCAGTTTTTTGTCCTATGAGCAAGAGATGTTTTCTGGTAAGAAGAGTCACTATTGTGCTCCAATTGCCATACACAGTGCAAATAGCACTCTAGTCTGTTCCCAGCAAGTACAGTGTATTGGACTGAATAGGATCTACTGTTCTTTTCAGTTTCCTAAGCAGAGTTGAACTAGATATGGTCCATGTGTGTAGGAAGCACAGTTCTTTTGTTCTGAGCAAGCTCACTGTTTGGACCCCATAGGAAACACAGTGGAGTAGAGGAGTGCTCTTTTCTCCAATGCAGAGTGTGTTTCATGTAAGGCGAGCTAGCATTTGTTTCCCAGTCCTAAATGGAGTTGAATCACATGCAGTTTCTGGTCCTACGAGCAAGAGTTGTTTTCTGGTAAGGAAAGTCACTATTGCACTCCCATTGCCATATACAGTGCAAATAGCCCTCGCGTCTGTTCGCAGCAAGTACAGTATATCGCACTGAAGAGGAGCTACTGTTCTTGTCAGTTTCCTAAGCAGAGTTGAACTAGATATGGCCCGTGTGTGTAGGAAGCTCAGTTCTTATGTTCTGAGCAAGCTCACTGTTCTGGCGCTATAGGAAACACAGTAGAGTAGAAGAGTGCTCCTTTCTCTAAAGCAGAGTGTTTTTCTTGTAAGGCGAGCTAGCGTTTGTTTTCCCATCCTAAATGGAGTTGAATCCCATGCAGTTACTGGTACTATGAGCAAGAGTTGTTTTCTGGTAAGGAAAGTCACTATTGTGCTGCCATTGCCATACACAGGACAAATAGCACTGGCGTCTGTTGTCAGCAAGTACAGTGTATTGGACTGAAGAGGATCTACTGTTCTTGTCAGGTTCCTATGCAGACTTGAACTAGATATGGCCGTGTGTGTAGAAAGCACAATTTTTTTTGTTCTGAGCAAGCTCACTGTTTGGACCCCATAGGAATCACAGTAGAGTTGAGGAGTGCTCTTTTCTCAAAAGCAGAGTGAGTTTCATGTAACGCGAGCTAGATTTGTTTCCCAGTCCTAAATGGAGTTGAATCACATGCACTTTCTGGTCCTACGAGCAAGAGTTGTTTTCTTGTAAGGAAAGTCACTATTGCACTCCCATTGCCATATACAGTGCAAATAGCCCTCGCGTCTGTTCGCAGCAAGTACAGTATATCGGACTGAAGAGGAGCTACTGTTCTTGTCAGTTTCCTAAGCAGAGTTGAACAAGATATGGCCCATGTGTATGAAGCACAGTTCTTTTGTTCTGAGCAAGCTCACTCTACTGGCCCTATGGGAAACACAGTAGAGTAGAAGAGTGTTCTTTTCTCAAAAGCAGAGTGTGTTTCTCGTAAGGCGAGTTAGAGTTTGTTTCCCAGTCCTAAATGTAGTTGAGTCACATGCAGTTTTTTGTCCTACGAGCAAGAGTTGTTTTCTGGTAAGACGAGTCACTATTGTGCTCCCATTGCCATACACAGTGCAAATAGCACTCGCGTCTGTTCCCAGCAAGTACAGTGTATTGGACTGAATAGGATCTACTGTTCTTTTCAGTTTCCTAAGCAGAGGTGCACTAGATATGGCTCATGTGTGTAGGAAGCACAGTTCTTTTGTTGTGAGCAAGCTCACTGTTCGGACCCCATAGGAAACACAGTAGAGTAGAAGAGTGCTCTTTTCTCAAAAGCAGAGTGTGTTTCATGTAAGGCGAGGTAGCGTTTGTTTCCCAGTCATAAATGGAGTTGAATCACATGCAGTTTCTGGTCCTATGAGCAAGAGTTGTTTTCTGTTAAGGAAAGTCACTATTGCGCTCCCATTGCCATACACAGTACAAATAGCACTGGCATCTGTTCCCAACAATTACAGTGTATCGGACTGAAGAGGAGCTACTGTTCTTGTCAATTGTCTAAGCAAGGTTGAACTAGATATGGCCCGTGTGTGTAGGAAGCTCAGTTCTTATGTTCTGAGCAAGCTCACTGTTCTGGCCGTATAGGAAACACAGTAGAGTAGAAGAGTGCTCTTTTCTCTAAAGCAGAGTGTGTTTCTTATAGGGCAAGCTAGCGTTTGTTTCCTAGTCCTAAATGGAGTTGAATCACATGCAGTTTCTGGTCCTAGGAACAAGAGTTGTTTTCTGGTAAGGAAAGTCACTATTGCGCTCCCATTGCCATACACAGTGCAAATAGCACTCGCGTCTGTTCCCAGCAAGTACAGTGTTGGACTGAGGAGGAGCTACTGTTCTTGTCAGGTTCCTAATCAGAGTTGAACTACATATGGTCCGTGTTTGAAGCACAGTTCTTTTGTTCTGAGCAAGCTCACTGTTTGGACCAGATAGGAAACACAGTAGACTAGAAGAGTGCTCCTTTCTCTAAAGCAGAGTGTGTTTCTTGTAAGGCAAGCTAGCGTTTGTTTCCCAGTCCTAAATGGAGTTGAATCCCATGCAGTTTCTGGTACTATGAGCAAGAGTTGTTTTCTGGTAAGGGAAGTCACTCTTGCTCTGCCATTGCCATACACAGGACAAATAGCACTGGCGTCTGTTGCCAGCAAGTATAGTGTATTGGACTGAAGAGGATCTACTGTTCTTGTCAGGTTCCTAAGCAGACTTGAACTAGATATGGCCGTGTGTGTAGGAAGCACAATTTTTTTTGTTCTGAGCAAGCTCACTATTTGGACCCCATAGAAAACACAGTAGAGTAGAAGAGTGCTCTTTTCTCAAAAGCAGACTGTGTTTCTTGTAAGGCGAGATAGCGTTTGTTTCCCAGTCCTCAATGGAGTTGAATCACATGCAGTTTCTGGTCCTAAGAGCAAGAGTTGTTTTCTGGTAAGGAAAGCCACTATTGCGCTCCCATTGCCATACACAGTGCAAAAAGCACTCCAGTCTGTTCCTAGCAAGTACAGTGTACTGGACTGAAGAGGAGCTACTGTTCTTCTCAGTTTCCTAACCAGAGTTGAACTAGATATGCCCCGTGTGTGTAGGAAGCACAGTTCTTTTGTTCTGAGCAAGCTCACTGTTCTAGCCCTATGGGAAACACAGTAGAGTAGAAGAGTGTTCTTTTTTCAAAAGCAGAGTGTGTTTCTTGTAAGGCGAGCTAGAGTTTGTTTCCGAGTCCTAAATGTAGTTGAGTCACATGCAGTTTTTTGTCCTATGAGCAAGAGTTGTTTTCTGGTAAGATGAGTCACTATTGTGCTCCAATTGCCCTACACAGTGCAAATAGCACTCGCGTCTGTTCCCAGCAAGTACAGTGTTGGGCTGAAGAGGAGCTACTGTTCTTGTCAGGTTCCTAAGCAGAGTTGTACTACATATGGTCCGTGTGTGTAGGAAGCACAGTTCTTTTGTTCTGAGCAAGCTCTCACTGTTTGGACCCCATAGGAAACACAGTAGACTAGAAGAGTGCTCCTTTCTCTAAAGCAGAGTGTGTTTCTTGTAAGGCGAGCTAGCCTTTGTTTCCCAGTCCTAAATGGAGTTGAATCCCATGCAGTTTCTGGTACTATGAGCAAGAGTTGTTTTCTGGTAAGGGAAGTCACTCTTGCGCTGCCATTGCCATACACAGGACAAATAGCACTGGCGTCTGTTGCCAGCAAGTATAGTGTATTGGACTGAAGAGGATCTACTGTTCTTGTCAGGTTCCTAAGCAGACTTGAACTAGATATGGCCGTGTGTGTAGGAAGCACAATTTTTTTTGTTCTGAGCAAGCTCACTATTTGGACCCCATAGAAAACACAGTAGAGTAGAAGAGTGCTCTTTTCTCAAAAGCAGACTGTGTTTCTTGTAAGGCGAGATAGCGTTTGTTTCCCAGTCCTCAATGGAGTTGAATCACATGCAGTTTCTGGTCCTAAGAGCAAGAGTTGTTTTCTGGTAAGGAAAGCCACTATTGCGCTCCCATTGCCATACACAGTGCAAAAAGCACTCCAGTCTGTTCCTAGCAAGTACAGTGTACTGGACTGAAGAGGAGCTACTGTTCTTCTCAGTTTCCTAACCAGAGTTGAACTAGATATGCCCCGTGTGTGTAGGAAGCACAGTTCTTTTGTTCTGAGCAAGCTCACTGTTCTAGCCCTATGGGAAACACAGTAGAGTAGAAGAGTGTTCTTTTTTCAAAAGCAGAGTGTGTTTCTTGTAAGGCGAGCTAGAGTTTGTTTCCGAGTCCTAAATGTAGTTGAGTCACATGCAGTTTTTTGTCCTATGAGCAAGAGTTGTTTTCTGGTAAGATGAGTCACTATTGTGCTCCAATTGCCCTACACAGTGCAAATAGCACTCGCGTCTGTTCCCAGCAAGTACAGTGTTGGGCTGAAGAGGAGCTACTGTTCTTGTCAGGTTCCTAAGCAGAGTTGTACTACATATGGTCCGTGTGTGTAGGAAGCACAGTTCTTTTGTTCTGAGCAAGCTCTCACTGTTTGGACCCCATAGGAAACACAGTAGACTAGAAGAGTGCTCCTTTCTCTAAAGCAGAGTGTGTTTCTTGTAAGGCGAGCTAGCCTTTGTTTCCCAGTCCTAAATGGAGTTGAATCCCATGCAGTTTCTGGTACTATGAGCAAGAGTTGTTTTCTGGTAATGAAAGTCACTATCGCGCTGCCATTGCCATACACAGGACAAATAGCACTGGCGTCTGTTGCCAGCAAGTACAGTGTATTGGACTGAAGAGGATCTACTGTTCTTGTCAGGTTCCTAAGCAGACTTGAACTAGATATGGCCGTGTGTGTAGGAAGCACAATTTTTTTTGTTCTGAGCAAGCTCACTGTTTGGACCCCATAGGAAACACAGTAGAGTAGAAGAGTGCTCTTTTCTCAAAAGCAGACTGTGTTTCTTGTAAGGCGAGCTAGCGTTTGTTTCCCAGTCCTAAATTGTGTTGAGTCACATGCAGTTTTTTGTCCTATGAGCAAGAGTTGTTTTCTGGTAAGACGAGTCACTATTGTGCTCCCATTGCCATACACAGTGCAAATAGCACTCGCGTCTATTCCCAGCAAGCACAGTGTATTGGACGGAATAGGATCTACTGTTCTTTTCAGTTTCCTAAGCAGAGGTGAACTAGATATGGCCCATGTGTGTAGGAAGCACAGTTCTTTTGTTCTGAGCAAGCTCACTGTTCGGACCCCATAGGAAACACAGTACAGTAGAAGAGTGCTCTTTTCGGAAAAGCAGAGTGTGTTTCATGTAAGGCGAGGTAGCGTTTGTTTCCCAGTCTTAAGTGGAGTTGAATCACATGCAATTTCTGGTCCTATGAGCAAGAGTTGTTTTCTGGTGAGGAAAGTCACTATTGCACTCCCTTTGCCAAACACAGTGCAAATAGCACTGGCGTCTGTTCCCAGCAAGTACAGTGTATTGGACTGAAGAGGAGCTACTGTTCTTGTCAGTTTCCTAAACAGAGTTGAACTATATATGGCCCGTGTGTGTAGGAAGCTCAGTTCTTATGTTTTGAGCAAGCTCACTGTTCTGGCCCTATAGGAAACACAGTAGAGTACAAGAGTGCTCTTTTCTCTATAGCAGAGTGTGTTTCTTGTAAGGCAAGCTAGCGTTTGTTTCTTAGTCCTAAATGGAGTTGAATCACATGCAGTTTCTGGTCCTACAAGCAAGAGTTGTTTTCTGGTAAGGAAAGTCACTATTGCGCTCCCATTGCCACACACACTGCAAATAGCACTCTCGTCTGTTCCCAGCAAGTACAGTGTTGGACTGAAGAGGAGCTACTGTTCTTGTCAGGTTTTTAATCAGAGTTGAACTACATATGGTCCGTGTGTGTAGGAAGCACAGTTCTTTTGTTCTGAGCAAGCTCACTGTTTGGACCCCATAGGAAACACAGTAGAGTAGAAGAGTGCTCCTTTCTCTAAAGCAGAGTGTGTTTCTTGTAAGGCGAGCTAGCCTTTGTTTCCCAGTCCTAAATGGAGTTGAATCCCATGCAGTTTCTGGTACTATGAGCAAGAGTTGTTTTCTGGTAAGGAAAGTCACTATTGCCCTGCCATTGTCATACACAGGACAAATAGCACTGGCATCTGTTGCCAGCAAGTACAGTGTATTGGACTGAAAAGGATCTACTGTTCTTGTCAGGTTCCTAAGCAGACTTGAACTAGATATGGCCGTGTGTGTAGGAAGCACAGTTTTTTTTGTTCTGAGCAAGCTCACTGTTTGGACCCCATAGGAAACACAGTAGAGTAGAAGAGTGCTCTTTTCTCAAAAGCAGACTGTGTTTCTTGTAAGGCGAGCTAGCGTTTGTTTCCCAGTCATAAATGGAGTTGAATCCCATGCAGTTTCTGGTACTATGAGCAAGAGTTTTTTTCTGATAAGGAAAGACACTACTGCGCTCCCATTGCCATACACAGTGCAAATAGCACTCGCGTCTGTTCCCAGCAAGTACAGTGTATTGGACTGAAGAGGGGCTACTGTTCTTGTCAGTTTCCTAAGCAGAGTTGAACTAGATATGGCCCCTGTGTGTAGGAATCACAGTTCTTTTGTTCTGAGCAAGGTCACTGTTCTGGCCCTATGGGAAACACAATAGAGTAGAAGAGTGCTATTTCTCTAAAGCAGAGTGTGATTCTTGTAAGGCGAGCTAGCATTTGTTTCCCAGTCCTAAATGGAGTTGAAACACATGCAGTTTCTGGTCCTACGAGCAAGAGTTGTTTTATGGTAAGAATAGTCACTATTGTGCTCCCATTGCCATACACAGTGCAAATAGCACTCGAGTCTGTTCCCAGCAAGTACAGTGTATTGGACTGAATAGGATCTACTGTTCTTTTCAGTTTCCTAAGCAGAGGTGAATTGGATATGGCCCATGTGTGTAGGAAGCACAGTTCTTTTGTTCTGAGCAAGCTCACTTTTCGGACCCCATAGGAAACACAGTAGAGTAGAAGAGTGCTCTTTTCTCAAAAGCAGAGTGTGTTTCATGTAAGGCGAGGTAGCGTTTGTTTCCCAGACCTAAATGGAGTTGAATCACATGCAGTTTCTGGTCCTATGAGCAAGAGTTTTTTTCTGGTGAGGAAAGTCACTATTGCACTCCCATTGCCATACACAGTGCAAATAGCACTGGCGTCTGTTCCCAGCAAGTACAGTGTATCTGACTGAAGAGGAGCTACTTTTCTTGTCAGTTTCCTAAGCAGAGTTGAACTAGATATGGCCCCTGTGCGTAGGAAGCTCAGTTCTTATGTTCTGAGCAAGCTCACTGTTCTGGCCCTATAGGAAACACAGTAGAGAAGAAGAGTGCTCTTTTCTCTAAAGCAGAGTGTGTTTCTTGTAGGGCAAGCTAGCGTTTGTTTCCTAGTCCTAAATGGAGTTGAATCACATGCAGTTTCTGGTCCTAGGAACAAGAGTTGTTTTCTGGTAAGGAAAGTCACTATTGCGCTCCCATTGCCATTCACAGTGCAAATAGCACTCGCGTCTATTCCCAGCAAGTACAGTGTTGGACTGAAGAGGAGCTACTGTTCTTGTCAGGTTCCTAATCAGAGTTGAACTACATATGGTCCGTGTGTGTAGGAAGCACAGTTCTTTTGTTCTGAGCAAGCTCACTGTTTGGACCCCATAGGAAACACAGTAGACTAGAAGAGTGCTCCTTTCTCTAAAGCAGAGTGTGTTTCTTGTAAGGCGAGCTAGCGTTTGTTTCCCAGTGCTAAATGGAGTTGAATCCCATGCAGTTTCTGGTACTATGAGCAAGAGTTGTTTTCTGGTAAGGAAAGTCACTATTGCGCTCCCATTGCCATACACAGTGAAAATAGCACTCGCGTCTGTTCAAAGCAAGTACAGTGTATTGGACTGAAGCGGAGCTACTGTTCTTCTCAGTTTCCTAAGCAGAGTTGAACTAGATATGGTCCGTGTGTAGGAAGCACAGTTCTTTTGTTCTGAGCAAGCTCACCGTTCTGGCCCTATAGGAAACACAGTAGAGTAGAAGAGTGCTCTTTTCTCTAAAGCAGAGTGTGATTCTTGTAAGGCGAGCTAGCGTTTGTTTCCCAGTCCTAAATGGAGTTGAAACACATGCAGTTTCTGGTCCTATGAGCAAGAGTTGTTTTATGGTAAGAATAATCACTATTGCGCTGACATTGCCATACACAGGACAAATAGCACTGGCGTCTGTTCCCAGCAAGTACAGTGTATTGGACTAAAGGGGATCTACTGTTCTTGTCAGTTTCCTAAGCAGAGTTGAACTAGATATGGCCCGTGTGTGTAGGATGCACAGTTCTTTTGTTCAGAGCAAGCTCACTGTTCGGACCCAATAGGAA
Organism: Peromyscus eremicus; assembly: GCF_949786415.1. NCBI lineage: Eukaryota > Metazoa > Chordata > Mammalia > Rodentia > Cricetidae > Peromyscus > Peromyscus eremicus. The sequence continues at coordinate 60,781 of NW_026735550.1, read as the reverse complement.
ACACAGTAGAGTAGAAGAGTGCACTTTTCTCAAAAGCAGAGTGTCTTTCATATAAGGTGAGGTAGCGTTTGTTTCCCAGTCCTAAATGGAGTTGAATCACATGCAGTTTCTGGTCCTATGAGCAAGAGTTGTTTTCTGGTAAGGAAAGTCACTATTGCACTCCCATTGCCATAAACAGTGCAAATAGCCCTGGCGTCTGTTCCCAGCAAGTACAGTGTATAGGACTGAAGAGGAGCTACTGTTCTTGTCAGTTTCCTAAGCAGAGTTGAACTAGATATGGCCCGTGTGTGTAGGAAGCTCAGTTCTTATGTTCTGAGCAAGCTCAATGTTCTGGTTCTTTAGGAAACACAGTAGAGTAGAAGAGTGCTCTTTTCTCAAAAGCAGAGTGTGTTTCTTAAAGGGCAAGCTAGCGTTTGATTCCCAGTCCTAAATGGAGTTGAGTCACATGCAGTTTCTGGTCCTACGAGCAAGAGTTGTTTTCTGGTAAGGAAAGTCACTAGTGTGCTCCCATTGCCATACACAGAGCAAATAGCACTCGCGTCTGTTCCCAGCAAGTACAGTGTTGGGCTGAAGAGGAGCTACTGTTCTTGTCAGGTTCCTAAGCAGAGTTGTACTACATATGGTCCGTGTGTGTAGGAAGCACAGTTCTTTTGTTCTCAGCAAGCTCTCACTGTTTGGACCCCATAGGAAACACAGTAGACTAGAAGAGTGCTCCTTTCTCTAAAGCAGAGTGTGTTTCTTGTAAGGCGAGCTAGCCTTTGTTTCCCAGTCCTAAATGGAGTTGAATCCCATGCAGTTTCTGGTACTATGAGCAAGAGTTGTTTTCTGGTAAGGGAAGTCACTCTTGCGCTGCCATTGCCATACACAGGACAAATAGCACTGGCGTCTGTTGCCAGCAAGTATAGTGTATTGGACTGAAGAGGATCTACTGTTCTTGTCAGGTTCCTAAGCAGACTTGAACTAGATATGGCCGTGTGTGTAGGAAGCACAATTTTTTTTGTTCTGAGCAAGCTCACTATTTGGACCCCATAGAAAACACAGTAGAGTAGAAGAGTGCTCTTTTCTCAAAAGCAGACTGTGTTTCTTGTAAGGCGAGATAGCGTTTGTTTCCCAGTCCTCAATGGAGTTGAATCACATGCAGTTTCTGGTCCTAAGAGCAAGAGTTGTTTTCTGGTAAGGAAAGCCACTATTGCGCTCCCATTGCCATACACAGTGCAAAAAGCACTCCAGTCTGTTCCTAGCAAGTACAGTGTACTGGACTGAAGAGGAGCTACTGTTCTTCTCAGTTTCCTAACCAGAGTTGAACTAGATATGCCCCGTGTGTGTAGGAAGCACAGTTCTTTTGTTCTGAGCAAGCTCACTGTTCTAGCCCTATGGGAAACACAGTAGAGTAGAAGAGTGTTCTTTTTTCAAAAGCAGAGTGTGTTTCTTGTAAGGCGAGCTAGAGTTTGTTTCCGAGTCCTAAATGTAGTTGAGTCACATGCAGTTTTTTGTCCTATGAGCAAGAGTTGTTTTCTGGTAAGATGAGTCACTATTGTGCTCCAATTGCCCTACACAGTGCAAATAGCACTCGCGTCTGTTCCCAGCAAGTACAGTGTTGGGCTGAAGAGGAGCTACTGTTCTTGTCAGGTTCCTAAGCAGAGTTGTACTACATATGGTCCGTGTGTGTAGGAAGCACAGTTCTTTTGTTCTCAGCAAGCTCTCACTGTTTGGACCCCATAGGAAACACAGTAGACTAGAAGAGTGCTCCTTTCTCTAAAGCAGAGTGTGTTTCTTGTAAGGCGAGCTAGCCTTTGTTTCCCAGTCCTAAATGGAGTTGAATCCCATGCAGTTTCTGGTACTATGAGCAAGAGTTGTTTTCTGGTAAGGGAAGTCACTCTTGCGCTGCCATTGCCATACACAGGACAAATAGCACTGGCGTCTGTTGCCAGCAAGTATAGTGTATTGGACTGAAGAGGATCTACTGTTCTTGTCAGGTTCCTAAGCAGACTTGAACTAGATATGGCCGTGTGTGTAGGAAGCACAATTTTTTTTGTTCTGAGCAAGCTCACTATTTGGACCCCATAGAAAACACAGTAGAGTAGAAGAGTGCTCTTTTCTCAAAAGCAGACTGTGTTTCTTGTAAGGCGAGATAGCGTTTGTTTCCCAGTCCTCAATGGAGTTGAATCACATGCAGTTTCTGGTCCTAAGAGCAAGAGTTGTTTTCTGGTAAGGAAAGCCACTATTGCGCTCCCATTGCCATACACAGTGCAAAAAGCACTCCAGTCTGTTCCTAGCAAGTACAGTGTACTGGACTGAAGAGGAGCTACTGTTCTTCTCAGTTTCCTAACCAGAGTTGAACTAGATATGCCCCGTGTGTGTAGGAAGCACAGTTCTTTTGTTCTGAGCAAGCTCACTGTTCTAGCCCTATGGGAAACACAGTAGAGTAGAAGAGTGTTCTTTTTTCAAAAGCAGAGTGTGTTTCTTGTAAGGCGAGCTAGAGTTTGTTTCCGAGTCCTAAATGTAGTTGAGTCACATGCAGTTTTTTGTCCTATGAGCAAGAGTTGTTTTCTGGTAAGATGAGTCACTATTGTGCTCCAATTGCCCTACACAGTGCAAATAGCACTCGCGTCTGTTCCCAGCAAGTACAGTGTTGGGCTGAAGAGGAGCTACTGTTCTTGTCAGGTTCCTAAGCAGAGTTGTACTACATATGGTCCGTGTGTGTAGGAAGCACAGTTCTTTTGTTCTGAGCAAGCTCTCACTGTTTGGACCCCATAGGAAACACAGTAGACTAGAAGAGTGCTCCTTTCTCTAAAGCAGAGTGTGTTTCTTGTAAGGCGAGCTAGCCTTTGTTTCCCAGTCCTAAATGGAGTTGAATCCCATGCAGTTTCTGGTACTATGAGCAAGAGTTGTTTTCTGGTAATGAAAGTCACTATCGCGCTGCCATTGCCATACACAGGACAAATAGCACTGGCGTCTGTTGCCAGCAAGTACAGTGTATTGGACTGAAGAGGATCTACTGTTCTTGTCAGGTTCCTAAGCAGACTTGAACTAGATATGGCCGTGTGTGTAGGAAGCACAATTTTTTTTGTTCTGAGCAAGCTCACTGTTTGGACCCCATAGGAAACACAGTAGAGTAGAAGAGTGCTCTTTTCTCAAAAGCAGACTGTGTTTCTTGTAAGGCGAGCTAGCGTTTGTTTCCCAGTCCTAAATTGTGTTGAGTCACATGCAGTTTTTTGTCCTATGAGCAAGAGTTGTTTTCTGGTAAGACGAGTCACTATTGTGCTCCCATTGCCATACACAGTGCAAATAGCACTCGCGTCTATTCCCAGCAAGCACAGTGTATTGGACGGAATAGGATCTACTGTTCTTTTCAGTTTCCTAAGCAGAGGTGAACTAGATATGGCCCATGTGTGTAGGAAGCACAGTTCTTTTGTTCTGAGCAAGCTCACTGTTCGGACCCCATAGGAAACACAGTACAGTAGAAGAGTGCTCTTTTCGGAAAAGCAGAGTGTGTTTCATGTAAGGCGAGGTAGCGTTTGTTTCCCAGTCTTAAGTGGAGTTGAATCACATGCAATTTCTGGTCCTATGAGCAAGAGTTGTTTTCTGGTGAGGAAAGTCACTATTGCACTCCCTTTGCCAAACACAGTGCAAATAGCACTGGCGTCTGTTCCCAGCAAGTACAGTGTATTGGACTGAAGAGGAGCTACTGTTCTTGTCAGTTTCCTAAACAGAGTTGAACTATATATGGCCCGTGTGTGTAGGAAGCTCAGTTCTTATGTTTTGAGCAAGCTCACTGTTCTGGCCCTATAGGAAACACAGTAGAGTACAAGAGTGCTCTTTTCTCTATAGCAGAGTGTGTTTCTTGTAAGGCAAGCTAGCGTTTGTTTCTTAGTCCTAAATGGAGTTGAATCACATGCAGTTTCTGGTCCTACAAGCAAGAGTTGTTTTCTGGTAAGGAAAGTCACTATTGCGCTCCCATTGCCACACACACTGCAAATAGCACTCTCGTCTGTTCCCAGCAAGTACAGTGTTGGACTGAAGAGGAGCTACTGTTCTTGTCAGGTTTTTAATCAGAGTTGAACTACATATGGTCCGTGTGTGTAGGAAGCACAGTTCTTTTGTTCTGAGCAAGCTCACTGTTTGGACCCCATAGGAAACACAGTAGAGTAGAAGAGTGCTCCTTTCTCTAAAGCAGAGTGTGTTTCTTGTAAGGCGAGCTAGCCTTTGTTTCCCAGTCCTAAATGGAGTTGAATCCCATGCAGTTTCTGGTACTATGAGCAAGAGTTGTTTTCTGGTAAGGAAAGTCACTATTGCCCTGCCATTGTCATACACAGGACAAATAGCACTGGCATCTGTTGCCAGCAAGTACAGTGTATTGGACTGAAAAGGATCTACTGTTCTTGTCAGGTTCCTAAGCAGACTTGAACTAGATATGGCCGTGTGTGTAGGAAGCACAGTTTTTTTTGTTCTGAGCAAGCTCACTGTTTGGACCCCATAGGAAACACAGTAGAGTAGAAGAGTGCTCTTTTCTCAAAAGCAGACTGTGTTTCTTGTAAGGCGAGCTAGCGTTTGTTTCCCAGTCATAAATGGAGTTGAATCCCATGCAGTTTCTGGTACTATGAGCAAGAGTTTTTTTCTGATAAGGAAAGACACTACTGCGCTCCCATTGCCATACACAGTGCAAATAGCACTCGCGTCTGTTCCCAGCAAGTACAGTGTATTGGACTGAAGAGGGGCTACTGTTCTTGTCAGTTTCCTAAGCAGAGTTGAACTAGATATGGCCCCTGTGTGTAGGAATCACAGTTCTTTTGTTCTGAGCAAGGTCACTGTTCTGGCCCTATGGGAAACACAATAGAGTAGAAGAGTGCTATTTCTCTAAAGCAGAGTGTGATTCTTGTAAGGCGAGCTAGCATTTGTTTCCCAGTCCTAAATGGAGTTGAAACACATGCAGTTTCTGGTCCTACGAGCAAGAGTTGTTTTATGGTAAGAATAGTCACTATTGTGCTCCCATTGCCATACACAGTGCAAATAGCACTCGAGTCTGTTCCCAGCAAGTACAGTGTATTGGACTGAATAGGATCTACTGTTCTTTTCAGTTTCCTAAGCAGAGGTGAATTGGATATGGCCCATGTGTGTAGGAAGCACAGTTCTTTTGTTCTGAGCAAGCTCACTTTTCGGACCCCATAGGAAACACAGTAGAGTAGAAGAGTGCTCTTTTCTCAAAAGCAGAGTGTGTTTCATGTAAGGCGAGGTAGCGTTTGTTTCCCAGACCTAAATGGAGTTGAATCACATGCAGTTTCTGGTCCTATGAGCAAGAGTTTTTTTCTGGTGAGGAAAGTCACTATTGCACTCCCATTGCCATACACAGTGCAAATAGCACTGGCGTCTGTTCCCAGCAAGTACAGTGTATCTGACTGAAGAGGAGCTACTTTTCTTGTCAGTTTCCTAAGCAGAGTTGAACTAGATATGGCCCCTGTGCGTAGGAAGCTCAGTTCTTATGTTCTGAGCAAGCTCACTGTTCTGGCCCTATAGGAAACACAGTAGAGTAGAAGAGTGCTCTTTTCTCTAAAGCAGAGTGTGTTTCTTGTAGGGCAAGCTAGCGTTTGTTTCCTAGTCCTAAATGGAGTTGAATCACATGCAGTTTCTGGTCCTAGGAACAAGAGTTGTTTTCTGGTAAGGAAAGTCACTATTGCGCTCCCATTGCCATTCACAGTGCAAATAGCACTCGCGTCTGTTCCCAGCAAGTACAGTGTTGGACTGAAGAGGAGCTACTGTTCTTGTCAGGTTCCTAATCAGAGTTGAACTACATATGGTCCGTGTGTGTAGGAAGCACAGTTCTTTTGTTCTGAGCAAGCTCACTGTTTGGACCCCATAGGAAACACAGTAGACTAGAAGAGTGCTCCTTTCTCTAAAGCAGAGTGTGTTTCTTGTAAGGCGAGCTAGCATTTGTTTCCAAGTCCTAAATGGAGTTGTAACACATGCAATTTCTGGTCCTACGAGCAAGAGTTGTTTTATGGTAAGAATCGTCACTATTGCGCTGCCATTGCCATACACAGGACAAATAGCACTGGTGTCTGTTCCCAGCAAGTACAGTGTATTGGACTGAAGAGGAGCTACTGTTCTTTTCAGGTTCCTAAGCACAGTTGAACTAGATATGGCCCGTGTGTGTAGGAAGTACAGTTATTATGTTCTGAGCAAGCTCACTGTTCTTGCCCTATAGGAAACACAGTAGAGTAAAAGAGTGCTCTTTTCTCAAAAGCAGGGTGTGTTTCTTGTAATGCAAGCTAGCGTTTGTTTCCAGTCCTAAATGGAGTTGAATCACATGCAGTTTCTGGTCCTATGAGCAAGAGTTGTTTTTGGAAGACGAGTCACTATTTGCTCCAATTTCCCTACACAGTGCAAATAGCACTCGAGTCTGTTCCCAGCAAGTACAGTGTATTGGACTGAAGAGGAGCTACTGTTCTTGTCAGTTTCCTAAGTAGAGTTGAACTAGATATGGCCCATGTGTGTAGGAAGCACAGTTCTTTTGTTCTGAGCAAGCTCACTGTTTGGACCGCATAGGAAACACAGTAGAGTAGAATAGTGCTCTTTTCTCAAAAGCAGACTGTGTTTCTTGTAAGGCGAGCTAGCGTTTGTTTCCCAGTCCTAAATGGAGTTGAATCACATGCAGTTTCTGGTCCTACGAGCAAGAGTTGTTTTATGGTAAGGAAAGTCACTATTGCACTCCCATTGCCATACACAGTGCAAATATCCCTCGCGTCTGTTCCCAGCAAGTACAGTGCATCGGACTGAAGAGGAGCTACTGTTCTTGTCAGTTTCCTAAGCAGAGTTGAACTAGATATGGCCCCTGTGTAGGAATCACAGTTCTTTTGTTCTGAGCAAACTTACTGTTCGGACCCCATAGGAAACACAGTAGAGTAGAAGAGTGCTCTTTTCTCAAAAGCAGACTGTGTTTCTTGTAAGGCGAGCTAGCGTTTGTTTCCCAGTCCTAAATGGAGTTGAATCACATGCAGTTTCTGGTCCTACCAGCAAGAGTTGTTTTATGGTAAGAATAGTCACTATTGCGCTGCCATTGCCATACACAGGACAAATAGCACTGGCGTCTGTTCCCAGCAAGTACAGTGTATTGGACTAAAGGGGATCTACTGTTCTTGTCAGGTTCCTAAGCAGAGTTGAACTAGATATGGCCCGTGTGTGTAGGAAGCACAGTTATTATGTTCTGAGCAAGCTCACTGTTCTGGCCCTAAAGGAAACACAGTAGAGTAGAAGAGTGCTCTTTTCTCAAAAGCAGAGTATGTTTCTTGTAAGGCAAGCTAGCGTTTGTTTCCCAGTCCTAAATGGAGTTGAGTCACATGCAGTTTTTTGTCCTACGAGCAAGAGTTGTTTTCTGGTAAGACGAGTCACTATTGTGCTCCAATTGCCATACACCATGCAAATAGCACTCGCGTCTCTTCCCAGCAAGTACAGTGTATTGGACTGAATAGGATCTACTGTTCTTTTCAGTTTCCTGAGCAGAGGTGAACTAGATATGGCCCATGTGTGTAGGAAGCACAGTTCTTTTGTTCTGAGCAAACTTACTGTTCGGACTCCATAGGAAACACAGTAGAGTAGAAGAGTGCTTTTTTCTCAAAAGCAGAGTGTGTTTCATGTAAGGCGAGCTAGCGTTTGTTTCCCAGTCCTAAATGGAGTTGAATCACATGCAGTTTCTGGTCCTATGAGCCAGAGTTGTTTTCTGGTAAGGAAAGTCAATATTGCAATCCCATTAGCATACACAGTGCAAATATCACTGGCATCTGTTCACAGCAAGTACAGTATATCGGACTGAAGAGGAGCTACTGTTCTTGTCAGTTTCCTAAGCAGAGTTGAACTAGATATGGCCCGTGTGTGTAGGAAGCTCAGTTCTTATGTTCTGAGCAAGCTCACTGTTCTGGCGCTATAGGAAACACAGTAGAGAAGAAGAGTGCTCTTTTCTCTAAAGCAGAGTGTGTTTCTCGTAAGGCGAGCTAGAGTTTGTTTCCCAGTCCTAAATTTAGTTGAGTCACATGCAGTTTTTTGTCCTATGAGCAAGAGATGTTTTCTGGTAAGAAGAGTCACTATTGTGCTCCAATTGCCATACACAGTGCAAATAGCACTCTAGTCTGTTCCCAGCAAGTACAGTGTATTGGACTGAATAGGATCTACTGTTCTTTTCAGTTTCCTAAGCAGAGTTGAACTAGATATGGTCCATGTGTGTAGGAAGCACAGTTCTTTTGTTCTGAGCAAGCTCACTGTTTGGACCCCATAGGAAACACAGTGGAGTAGAGGAGTGCTCTTTTCTCCAATGCAGAGTGTGTTTCATGTAAGGCGAGCTAGCATTTGTTTCCCAGTCCTAAATGGAGTTGAATCACATGCAGTTTCTGGTCCTACGAGCAAGAGTTGTTTTCTGGTAAGGAAAGTCACTATTGCACTCCCATTGCCATATACAGTGCAAATAGCCCTCGCGTCTGTTCGCAGCAAGTACAGTATATCGCACTGAAGAGGAGCTACTGTTCTTGTCAGTTTCCTAAGCAGAGTTGAACTAGATATGGCCCGTGTGTGTAGGAAGCTCAGTTCTTATGTTCTGAGCAAGCTCACTGTTCTGGCGCTATAGGAAACACAGTAGAGTAGAAGAGTGCTCCTTTCTCTAAAGCAGAGTGTTTTTCTTGTAAGGCGAGCTAGCGTTTGTTTTCCAGTCCTAAATGGAGTTGAATCCCATGCAGTTTCTGGTACTATGAGCAAGAGTTGTTTTCTGGTAAGGAAAGTCACTATTGTGCTGCCATTGCCATACACAGGACAAATAGCACTGGCGTCTGTTGTCAGCAAGTACAGTGTATTGGACTGAAGAGGATCTACTGTTCTTGTCAGGTTCCTATGCAGACTTGAACTAGATATGGCCGTGTGTGTAGAAAGCACAATTTTATTTGTTCTGAGCAAGCTCACTGTTTGGACCCCATAGGAATCACAGTAGAGTTGAGGAGTGCTCTTTTCTCAAAAGCAGAGTGAGTTTCATGTAACGCGAGCTAGATTTGTTTCCCAGTCCTAAATGGAGTTGAATCACATGCACTTTCTGGTCCTACGAGCAAGAGTTGTTTTCTTGTAAGGAAAGTCACTATTGCACTCCCATTGCCATATACAGTGCAAATAGCCCTCGCGTCTGTTCGCAGCAAGTACAGTATATCGGACTGAAGAGGAGCTACTGTTCTTGTCAGTTTCCTAAGCAGAGTTGAACAAGATATGGCGCATGTGTATGAAGCACAGTTCTTTTGTTCTGAGCAAGCTCACTGTACTGGCCCTATGGGAAACACAGTAGAGTAGAAGAGTGTTCTTTTCTCAAAAGCAGAGTGTGTTTCTCGTAAGGCGAGTTAGAGTTTGTTTCCCAGTCCTAAATGTAGTTGAGTCACATGCAGTTTTTTGTCCTACGAGCAAGAGTTGTTTTCTGGTAAGACGAGTCACTATTGTGCTCCCATTGCCATACACAGTGCAAATAGCACTCGCGTCTGTTCCCAGCAAGTACAGTGTATTGGACTGAATAGGATCTACTGTTCTTTTCAGTTTCCTAAGCAGAGGTGCACTAGATATGGCCCATGTGTGTAGGAAGCACAGTTCTTTTGTTGTGAGCAAGCTCACTGTTCGGACCCCATAGGAAACACAGTAGAGTAGAAGAGTGCTCTTTTCTCAAAAGCAGAGTGTGTTTCATGTAAGGCGAGGTAGCATTTGTTTCCCAGTCATAAATGGAGTTGAATCACATGCAGTTTCTGGTCCTATGAGCAAGAGTTGTTTTCTGTTAAGGAAAGTCACTATTGCGCTCCCATTGCCATACACAGTACAAATAGCACTGGCATCTGTTCCCAACAATTACAGTGTATCGGACTGAAGAGGAGCTACTGTTCTTGTCAATTGTCTAAGCAAGGTTGAACTAGATATGGCCCGTGTGTGTAGGAAGCTCAGTTCTTATGTTCTGAGCAAGCTCACTGTTCTGGCCGTATAGGAAACACAGTAGAGTAGAAGAGTGCTCTTTTCTCTAAAGCAGAGTGTGTTTCTTATAGGGCAAGCTAGCGTTTATTTCCTAGTCCTAAATGGAGTTGAATCACATGCAGTTTCTGGTCCTAGGAACAAGAGTTGTTTTCTGGTAAGGAAAGTCACTATTGCGCTCCCATTGCCATACACAGTGCAAATAGCACTCGCGTCTGTTCCCAGCAAGTACAGTGTTGGACTGAAGAGGAGCTACTGTTCTTGTCAGGTTCCTAATCAGAGTTGAACTACATATGGTCCGTGTTTGAAGCACAGTTCTTTTGTTCTGAGCAAGCTCACTGTTTGGACCAGATAGGAAACACAGTAGACTAGAAGAGTGCTCCTTTCTCTAAAGCAGAGTGTGTTTCTTGTAAGGCAAGCTAGCGTTTGTTTCCCAGTCCTAAATGGAGTTGAATCCCATGCAGTTTCTGGTACTATGAGCAAGAGTTGTTTTCTGGTAAGGGAAGTCACTCTTGCGCTGCCATTGCCATACACAGGACAAATAGCACTGGCGTCTGTTGCCAGCAAGTATAGTGTATTGGACTGAAGAGGATCTACTGTTCTTGTCAGGTTCCTAAGCAGACTTGAACTAGATATGGCCGTGTGTGTAGGAAGCACAATTTTTTTTGTTCTGAGCAAGCTCACTATTTGGACCCCATAGAAAACACAGTAGAGTAGAAGAGTGCTCTTTTCTCAAAAGCAGACTGTGTTTCTTGTAAGGCGAGATAGCGTTTGTTTCCCAGTCCTCAATGGAGTTGAATCACATGCAGTTTCTGGTCCTAAGATCAAGAGTTGTTTTCTGGTAAGGAAAGCCACTATTGCGCTCCCATTGCCATACACAGTGCAAAAAGCACTCCAGTCTGTTCCTAGCAAGTACAGTGTACTGGACTGAAGAGGAGCTACTGTTCTTCTCAGTTTCCTAACCAGAGTTGAACTAGATATGCCCCGTGTGTGTAGGAAGCACAGTTCTTTTGTTCTGAGCAAGCTCACTGTTCTAGCCCTATGGGAAACACAGTAGAGTAGAAGAGTGTTCTTTTTTCAAAAGCAGAGTGTGTTTCTTGTAAGGCGAGCTAGAGTTTGTTTCCGAGTCCTAAATGTAGTTGAGTCACATGCAGTTTTTTGTCCTATGAGCAAGAGTTGTTTTCTGGTAAGATGAGTCACTATTGTGCTCCAATTGCCCTACACAGTGCAAATAGCACTCGCGTCTGTTCCCAGCAAGTACAGTGTTGGGCTGAAGAGGAGCTACTGTTCTTGTCAGGTTCCTAAGCAGAGTTGTACTACATATGGTCCGTGTGTGTAGGAAGCACAGTTCTTTTGTTCTGAGCAAGCTCTCACTGTTTGGACCCATAGGAAACACAGTAGACTAGAAGAGTGCTCCTTTCTCTAAAGCAGAGTGTGTTTCTTGTAAGGCGAGCTAGCCTTTGTTTCCCAGTCCTAAATGGAGTTGAATCCCATGCAGTTTCTGGTACTATGAGCAAGAGTTGTTTTCTGGTAATGAAAGTCACTATCGCGCTGCCATTGCCATACACAGGACAAATAGCACTGGCGTCTGTTGCCAGCAAGTACAGTGTATTGGACTGAAGAGGATCTACTGTTCTTGTCAGGTTCCTAAGCAGACTTGAACTAGATATGGCCGTGTGTGTAGGAAGCACAATTTTTTTTGTTCTGAGCAAGCTCACTGTTTGGACCCCATAGGAAACACAGTAGAGTAGAAGAGTGCTCTTTTCTCAAAAGCAGACTGTGTTTCTTGTAAGGCGAGCTAGCGTTTGTTTCCCAGTCCTAAATTGTGTTGAGTCACATGCAGTTTTTTGTCCTATGAGCAAGAGTTGTTTTCTGGTAAGACGAGTCACTATTGTGCTCCCATTGCCATACACAGTGCAAATAGCACTCGCGTCTATTCCCAGCAAGCACAGTGTATTGGACGGAATAGGATCTACTGTTCTTTTCAGTTTCCTAAGCAGAGGTGAACTAGATATGGCCCATGTGTGTAGGAAGCACAGTTCTTTTGTTCTGAGCAAGCTCACTGTTCGGACCCCATAGGAAACACAGTACAGTAGAAGAGTGCTCTTTTCGGAAAAGCAGAGTGTGTTTCATGTAAGGCAAGGTAGCGTTTGTTTCCCAGTCCTAAGTGGAGTTGAATCCCATGCAATTTCTGGTCCTATGAGCAAGAGTTGTTTTCTGGTGAGGAAAGTCACTATTGCACTCCCTTTGCCAAACACAGTGCAAATAGCACTGGCGTCTGTTCCCAGCAAGTACAGTGTATTGGACTGAAGAGGAGCTACTGTTCTTGTCAGTTTCCTAAACAGAGTTGAACTATATATGGCCCGTGTGTGTAGGAAGCTCAGTTCTTATGTTTTGAGCAAGCTCACTGTTCTGGCCCTATAGGAAACACAGTAGAGTACAAGAGTGCTCTTTTCTCTATAGCAGAGTGTGTTTCTTGTAAGGCAAGCTAGCGTTTGTTTCTTAGTCCTAAATGGAGTTGAATCACATGCAGTTTCTGGTCCTACAAGCAAGAGTTGTTTTCTGGTAAGGAAAGTCACTATTGCGCTCCCATTGCCACACACACTGCAAATAGCACTCTCGTCTGTTCCCAGCAAGTACAGTGTTGGACTGAAGAGGAGCTACTGTTCTTGTCAGGTTTTTAATCAGAGTTGAACTACATATGGTCCGTGTGTGTAGGAAGCACAGTTCTTTTGTTCTGAGCAAGCTCACTGTTTGGACCCCATAGGAAACACAGTAGAGTAGAAGAGTGCTCCTTTCTCTAAAGCAGAGTGTGTTTCTTGTAAGGCGAGCTAGCCTTTGTTTCCCAGTCCTAAATGGAGTTGAATCCCATGCAGTTTCTGGTACTATGAGCAAGAGTTGTTTTCTGGTAAGGAAAGTCACTATTGCCCTGCCATTGTCATACACAGGACAAATAGCACTGGCATCTGTTGCCAGCAAGTACAGTGTATTGGACTGAAAAGGATCTACTGTTCTTGTCAGGTTCCTAAGCAGACTTGAACTAGATATGGCCGTGTGTGTAGGAAGCACAGTTTTTTTTTGTTCTGAGCAAGCTCACTGTTTGGACCCCATAGGAAACACAGTAGAGTAGAAGAGTGCTCTTTTCTCAAAAGCAGACTGTGTTTCTTGTAAGGCGAGCTAGCGTTTGTTTCCCAGTCATAAATGGAGTTGAATCCCATGCAGTTTCTGGTACTATGAGCAAGAGTTTTTTTCTGATAAGGAAAGACACTACTGCACTCCCATTGCCATACACAGTGCAAATAGCACTCGCGTCTGTTCCCAGCAAGTACAGTGTATTGGACTGAAGAGGGGCTACTGTTCTTGTCAGTTTCCTAAGCAGAGTTGAACTAGATATGGCCCGTGTGTAGGAATCACGGTTCTTTTGTTCTGAGCAAGGTCACTGTTCTGGCCCTATGGGAAACACAGTAGAGAAGAAGAGTGCTATTTCTCTAAAGCAGAGTGTGATTCTTGTAAGGCGAGCTAGCATTTGTTTCCCAGTCCTAAATGGAATTGAAACACATGCAGTTTCTGGTCCTACGTGCAAGAGTTGTTTTATGGTAAGAATAGTCACTATTGTGCTCCCATTGCCATACACAGTGCAAATAGCACTCGCGTCTGTTCCCAGCAAGTACAGTGTATTGGACTGAATAGGATCTACTGTTCTTTTCAGTTTCCTAAGCAGAGGTGAACTAGATATGGCCTATGTGTGTAGGAAGCACAGTTCTTTTGTTCTGAGCAAGCTCACTTTTCGGACCCCATAGGAAACACAGTAGAGTAGAAGAGTGCTCTTTTCTCAAAAGCAGACTGTGTTTCATGTAAGGCGAGGTAGCGTTTGTTTCCCAGTCCTAAATGGAGTTGAATCACATGCAGTTTCTGGTCCTATGAGCAAGAGTTTTTTTCTGGTGAGGAAAGTCACTATTGCACTCCCATTGCCATACACAGTGCAAATAGCACTGGCGTCTATTCCCAGCAAGTACAGTGTATCGGACTGAAGAGGAGCTACTGTTCTTGTCAGTTTCCTAAGCAGAGTTGAACTAGATATGGCCCCTGTGAGTAGGAAGCTCAGTTCTTATGTTCTGAGCAAGCTCACTGTTCTGGCCCTATAGGAGACACAGTAGAGTAGAAGAGTGCTCTTTTCTCTAAAGCAGAGTGTGTTTCTTGTAGGGCAAGCTAGCGTTTGTTTCCATGTCGTAAATGGAGTTGAATCACATGCAGTTTCTGGTCCTACGAACAAGAGTTGTTTTCTGGTAAGGAAAGTCACTATTGCGCTCCCATTGCCATACCCAGTGCAAATAGCACTCGCGTCTGTTCCCAGCAAGTACAGTGTTGGACTGAAGAGGAGCTACTGTTCTTGTCAGGTTCCTAATCAGAGTTGAACTAATATGGTCTGTGTGTGTAGGAAGCACAGTTCTTTTGTTCTGAGCAAGCTCACTGTTTGGACCCCATAGGAAACACAGTAGAGTAGAAGAGTGCTCCTTTCTCTAAAGCAGAGTGTGTTTCTTGTAAGGCGAGCTAGCCTTTGTTTCCCAGTCCTAAATGGAGTTGAATCCCATGCAGTTTCTGGTACTGTGAGCAAGAGTTGTTTTCTGGTAAGGAAGGTCACTATTGCGCTGCCATTGCCATACACAGGACAAATAGCACTGGCGTCTGTTCCCAGCAAGTACAGTGTATTGGACTGAAGAGGATCTACTGTTCTTGTCAGGTTCCTAACCAGACTTGAACTAGATATGGCCGTGTGTGTAGGAAGCACATTTTTTTTTGTTCTGAGCAAGCTCACTGTTTGGACCCCATAGGAAACACAGTAGAGTAGAAGAGTGCTCTTTTCTCAAAAGCAGACTGTGTTTCTTGTAAGGCGAGCTAGCGTTTGTTTCCCAGTCCTAAATGGAGTTGAATCACATGCAGTTTCTGCTCCTACATGCAAGAGTTGTTTTCTGGTAAGGAAAGTCACTATTGTGCTCCCATTGCCATACACAGTGCAAATAGCACTCCCGTCTGTTCCTAGCAAGTACAGTGTATTGGACTGAAGAGGAGCTACTGTTCTTGTCAGTTTCCTAAGCAGAGTTGAACTAGATATGCCCCGTGTGTGTAGGAATCACAGTTCTTTTGTTCTGAGCAAGCTCTTTGTTCTAGCCCTATGGGAAACACAGTAGAGTAGAAGAGTGCTCTTTTCTCAAAAGCAGAGTGTGTTTCATGTAAGCCGAGCTAGAGTTTGTTTCCCAGTCCTAAATGTAGTTGAGTCACATGCAATTTTTTGTCCTATGAGCAAGAGTTGTTTTCTGGTAAGACGAGTCACTATTGTGCTCCAATTGCACTACACAGTGCAAATAGCACTCGCATCTGTTACCAGCAAGTACAGTGTATAGGACTGAAGAAGATCTACTGTTCTTTTCAGTTTCCTAAGCAGAGTTGAACTAGATATGGCCCATGTGTGTAGGAAGCACAGTTCTTTTGTTCTGAGCAAGCTCACTGTTTGGACCCCATAGGAAACACAGTAGAGTAGAAGAGTGCTCTTTTCTCAAAAGCAGTGTGTGTTTCATATAAGGCAAGCTAGCATTTGTTTCCCAGTCCTAAATGGAGTTGAATCACATGCACTTTCTGGACCTACGAGCAAGAGTTGGTTTCTGGTAGGGAAAGTCGCTATTGCGCTCCCATTGCCATATACAGTGCAAATAGCACTCGCGTCTGTTCCCAGCAAGTACAGTGTATCGGACTGAACAGGAGCTACTGTTCTTGTCAGTTTCCTAAGCAGAGTTGAACTAGATATGGCCCGTGTGGGTAGGAAGCACAGTTCTTTTGTTCTGAGCAAGCTCACCGTTCTGGCCCTATGGGTAACACAGTAGAGTAGAAGAGTGCTCTTTTCTCAAAAGCAGAGTGTGTTTCTTGTAAGGCAAGCTAGAGTTTGATTCCCAGTCCTAAATGGAGTTGAGTCACATGCAGTTTTTTGTCCTACGAGCAAGAGTTGTTTTCTGGTAAAACGAGTCACTATTTTGCTCCCATTGCCATTCACGGTGCAAATAGCACTCGCGTCTGTTCCCAGCAAGTACAGTGTATTGGACTGAAGAGGATCTACTGTTTTTTTTTCAGTTTTCTAAGCAGAGTTGAACTAGATATGGCCCATGTGTGTAGGAAGCACAGTTCTTTTGTTCTGAGCAAGCTCACTGTTTGGACCCCATTGGAAACACTGTAGACTACAAGAGTGCTCCTTTCTCTAAAGCAGAGTGTGTTTCTTGTAAGGCGAGCTAGCGTTTATTTCCCAGTCCTAAATGGAGTTGAATCCAATGAAGTTTCTGGTACTATGTTCAAGAGTTGTTTTCTGGTAAGGAAAGTCACTATTTGCTGCCATTGCCATAAACAGGACAAATAGCACTGGCGTCTGTTGCCAGCAAGTACAGTGTATTGGACTGAAGAGGATCTACTGTTCTTGTCAGGTTCCTAAGCAGACTTGAACTAGATATGGCCGAGTGTATAGGAAGCACAATTTTTTTTGTTCTAAGCAAGCTCACTGTTTGGACCCCATAAGAAACAGAGTAGAGTAGAAGAGTGCTCTTTTCTCAAAAGCAGACTGTGTTTCTTGTAAGGCGAGCTAGTGTTTGTTTCCCAGTCCTAAATGGAGTTGAATCACATGCAGTTTCTGGTCTTACGAACAAGAGTTGTTTTCTGGTAAGGAAAGTCACTATTGCGCTCCCAATGCCATACACAGTGCAAATAGCACTCGCGTCTGTTCCCAGCAAGTACAGTGTATTGGACTGAAGAGGATCTACTGTTCTTTTTAGTTTCCTAAGCAGAGTTGAACTAGATATGGCCCATGTGTGTAGGAAGCACAGTTCTTTTGTTCTGAGCAAGCTCACTGTTTGGACCCCATAGGAAACACAGTAGAGTAGAAGAGTGCTCATTTCTCTAAAGCAGATTGTGTTTCTTGTAGGGCAATCTAGCGTTTGTTTCCTAGTCCTAAATGGAGTTGAATCACATGCAGTTTCTGGTCCTACGAACAAGAGTTGTTTTCTGGTTAGGAAAGACACTATTGCTCTCCCATTGCCATACACAGTGCAAATAGCACTCGCGTCTGTTCCCAGCAAGTACAGTGGTGGACTGAAGAGGAGCTACTGTTCTTGTCAGGTTTCTAAGCAGAGTTGAACTACATATGGTCCGTGTGTGTAGGAAGCACAGTTCTTTTGTTCTGAGCAAGCTCACTGTTTGGACCCCATAGGAAACAAAGTAGACTAGAAGAGTGCTCCTTTCTCTAAAGCAGAGTGTGTTTCTTGTAAGGCGAGCTAGCGTTTGTTTCCCAGTCCTAAATGGAGTTGAATCCCGTGAAGTTTCTGGTACTATGAGCAAGAGTTGTTTTCTGGTAAGGAAAGTCACTATTGCGCTGCCTTTGCAATAAACAGGACAAATAGCACTGGAGTCTGTTGCCAGCAAGTACAGTGTATTGGACTGAAGAGTATCTACTGTTCTTGTCAGGTTCCTAAGCAGACTTGAACTAGATATGGCCGTGTGTATAGGAAGCACAATTTTTTTTGTTCTAAGCAAGCTCACTGTTTGGACCCCATAAGAAACAGAGTAGAGTAGAAGAGTGCTCTTTTCTCAAAAGCAGACTGTGTTTCTTGTAAGGCGAGCTAGTGTTTGTTTCCCAGTCCTAAATGGAGTTGAATCACATGCAGTTTCTGGTCTTACGAACAAGAGTTGTTTTCTGGTAAGGAAAGTCACTATTGCGCTCCCAATGCCATACACAGTGCAAATAGCACTCGCGTCTGTTCCCAGCAAGTACAGTGTATTGGACTGAAGAGGATCTACTGTTCTTTTTAGTTTCCTAAGCAGAGTTGAACTAGATATGGCCCATGTGTGTAGGAAGCACAGTTCTTTTGTTCTGAGCAAGCTCACTGTTTGGACCCCATAGGAAACACAGTAGAGTAGAAGAGTGCTCATTTCTCTAAAGCAGATTGTGTTTCTTGTAGGGCAATCTAGCGTTTGTTTCCCAGTCCTAAATGGAGTTGAATCACATGCAGTTTCTGGTCCTATGAGCAAGAGTTGTTTTCTGGTGAGGAAAGTCACTATTGCACTCCCATTGCCATACACAGTGCAAACAGCACTGGCGTCTGTTCCCAGCAAGTACAGTGTATCGGACTGAAGAGGAGCTACTGTTCTTGTCAGTTTCCTAAGCAGAGTTGAAATAGATATGGCCCGTGTGTTTAGGAAGCTCAGTTCTTATGTTCTGAGCAAGCTCACTGTTCTGGCCCTATAGGAAACACAGTAGACTAGAAGAGTGCTCTTTTCTCTAAAGCAGAGTGTGTTTCTTGTAGGGCAAGCTAGCGTTTGTTTCCTAGTCCTAAATGGAGTGGAATCACATGCAGTTTCTGGTCCTAAGAACAAGAGTTGTTTTCTGGTAAGGAAAGTCACTATTGCGCTCCCATTGCCATACACAGTGCAAATAGCACTCGCGTCTGTTCCCAGCAAGTACAGTGTTGGACTGAATAGGAACTGCTGTTCTTGTCAGGTTCCTAATCAGAGTTGAACTACATATGGTCTGTGTGTGTAGGAAGCACAGTTCTTTTGTTCTGAGCAAGCTCACTGTTTGGACCCCATAGGAAACACAGTAGACTAGAAGAGTGCTCCTTTCTCTAAAGCAGAGTGTGTTTCTTGGAAGGCGAGCTAGCGTTTGTTTCCCAGTCCTAAATGGAGTTGAAACACAAGCAGTTTCTGGTCCTACGAGCAAGAGTTGTTTTATGGTAAGAATAGTCACTATTGCGCTGCCATTGTCATACACAGGACAAATAGCACTGGCGTCTGTTCCCAGCAAGTACAGTGTATTGGACTAAAGGGGATCTACTGTTCTTGTCAGGTTCCTAAGCAGAGTTGAACTAGATATGGCCCGTGTGTGTAGGAAGCACAGTTATTATGTTCTGAGCAAGCTCACTGTTCTGGCCCTATAGTAAACACAGTAGAGTAGAAGAGTGCTTTTTTCTCAAAAGCAGAGTGTGTTTCTTGTAAGGCAAGCTAGCGTTTTTTCCCAGTCCTAAATGGAGTTGAATCACATGCAGTTTCTAGTCCTACGAGCAAGAGTTATTTTCTGTTAAGGAAAGTCACTATTGCGCTCCCATTGACATACACAGTGCAAATAGCACTCGCGTCTGATCCCAGCAGGTACAGTGTAACAGACTGAAGAGGAGCTACTGTTCTTGTCAGTTTCCTAAGCAGAGTTGAACTAGATATGCCCCGTATGTTCAGGAAGCACAGTTCTTTTGTTCTGAGCAAGCTCATTTTTCTAGCCCTATGGGAAACACAGTAGTGTAGACGAGTGTTCTTTTCTCAAAAGCAGAGTGTGTTTCTCGTAAGGCGAGCTAGAGTTTGATTTCCAGTCCTAAAGGTAGTTGAGTCACATGCAGTTTTTTGTCCTATGAGCAAGAGTTGTTTTCTGGTAAGACGAGTCACTATTGTGCTCCAATTGCCCTACACAGTACAAATAGCACTCGCGTCTGTTCCCAGCAAGTACAGTGTATTGGACTGAAGAGGATCTACTGTTTTTTTTCAGTTTTCTAAGCAGAATTGAACTAGATATGGCCCATATGTGTAGGAAGCACAGTTCTTTTGTTCTGAGCAAGCTCACTGTTTGGAACCCATAGGAATGACAGTAGAGAAGAAGAGTGCTCTTTTCTCAAAAGCAGAGTGTCTTTCATGTAAGGCGAGCTAGCATTTGTTTCCCAGTCCTAAATGGACTTGACTCACATGCAGTTTCTGGTCCTATGAGCAAGAGTTGTTTTCTGGTAAGGAAAGTCACTATTGCACTCCCATTGCCATACACAGTGCAAATAGCACTGGCGTCTGTTCCCAGCAAATACAGTGTATCGGACTGAAGAGGAGCTACTGTTCTTGTCAATTTCCTAAGCAGAGTTGAACTAGATATGGCCCGTGTGTGTAGGAAGCTCAGTTCTTATGTTCTGAGGAAGCTCACTGTTCTGGCCCTATAGGAATCACAGTAGAGTAGAAGAGTGCTCTTTTCTCTAAAGCAGAGTGTGTTTCTTGTAGGGCAAGCTAGCGTTTGTTTCCTAGTCCTAAATGGAGTTGAATCACATGCAGTTTCTGGTCCTAGGAACAAGAGTTGTTTTCTGGTAAGGAAAGTCACCTTTGCGCTCCCATAGCCATACACAGTGCAAATAGCACTCGCGTCTGTTCCCAGCAAGTACAGTGTTGGACTGAAGAGGAGCTACTGTTCTTGTCAGGTTCCTAATCAGAGTTGAACTACATATGGTCCGTGTGTGTAGGAAGCACAGTTCTTTTGTTCTGAGCAAGCTCACTGTTTGGACCCCATAGGAAACACAGTAGACTAGAAGAGTGCTCCTTTCTCTAAAGCAGAGTGTGTTTCTTGTAAGGCGAGCTAGCGTTTGTTTCCCAGTGCTAAATGGAGTTGAATCCCATGCAGTTTCTGGTACTATGAGCAAGAGTTGTTTTCTGGTAAGGAAATTCACTATTGCGCTCCCATTGCCATACACAGTGAAAATAGCACTCGCGTCTGTTCAAAGCAAGTACAGTGTATTGGACTGAAGAGGATCTACTGTTTTTTTTTCAGTTTTCTAAGCAGAATTGAACTAGATATGGCCCATATGTGTAGGAAGCACAGTTCTTTTGTTCTGAGCAAGCTCACTGTTTGGAACCCATAGGAATGACAGTAGAGAAGAAGAGTGCTCTTTTCTCAAAAGCAGAGTGTCTTTCATGTAAGGCGAGCTAGCATTTGTTTCCCAGTCCTAAATGGAGTTGAATCACATGCAGTTTCTGGTCCTTTGAGCAAGAGTTGTTTTCTGGTAAGGAAAGTCACTATTGCACTCCCATTGCCATACACAGTGCAAATAGCACTGGCGTCTGTTCCCAGCAAATACAGTGTATCGGACTGAAGAGGAGCTACTGTTCTTGTCAATTTCCTAAGCAGAGTTGAACTAGATATGGCCCGTGTGTGTAGGAAGCTCAGTTCTTATGTTCTGAGGAAGCTCACTGTTCTGGCCCTATAGGAATCACAGTAGAGTAGAAGAGTGCTCTTTTCTCTAAAGCAGAGTGTGTTTCTTGTAGGGCAAGCTAGCGTTTGTTTCCTAGTCCTAAATGGAGTTGAATCACATGCAGTTTCTGGTCCTAGGAACAAGAGTTGTTTTCTGGTAAGGAAAGTCACTATTGCTCTCCCATTGCCATACACAGTGCAAATAGCACTGCGTCTGTTCCCAGCAAGTACAGTGTTGGACTGAAGAGGAGCTACTGTTCTTGTCAGGTTCCTAATCAGAGTTGAACTACATATGGTCCGTGTGTGTAGGAAGCACAGTTCTTTTGTTCTGAGCAAGCTCACTGTTTGGACCCCATAGGAAACACAGTAGACTAGAAGAGTGCTCCTTTCTCTAAAGCAGAGTGTGTTTCTTGTAAGGCGAGCTAGCGTTTGTTTCCCAGTGCTAAATGGAGTTGAATCCCATGCAGTTTCTGGTACTATGAGCAAGAGTTGTTTTCTGGTAAGGAAAGTCACTATTGCGCTCCCATTGCCATACACAGTGAAAATAGCACTCGCGTCTGTTCAAAGCAAGTACAGTGTATTGGACTGAAGAGGAGCTACTGTTCTTCTCAGTTTCCTAAGCAGAGTTGAACTAGATATGGTCCGTGTGTAGGAAGCACAGTTCTTTTGTTCTGAGCAAGCTCACCGTTCTGGCCCTATAGGAAACACAGTAGAGTAGAAGAGTGCTCTTTTCTCTAAAGCAGAGTGTGCTTCTTGTAAGGCGAGCTAGCGTTTGTTTCCCAGTCCTAAATGGAGTTGAAACACATGCAGTTTCTGGTCCTATGAGCAAGAGTTGTTTTATGGTAAGAATAATCACTATTGCGCTGACATTGCCATACACAGGACAAATAGCACTGGCGTCTGTTCCCAGCAAGTACAGTGTATTGGACTAAAGGGGATCTACTGTTCTTGTCAGTTTCCTAAGCAGAGTTGAACTAGATATGGCCCGTGTGTGTAGGATGCACAGTTCTTTTGTTCAGAGCAAGCTCACTGTTCGGACCCGATAGGAAACACAGTAGAGTAGAAGAGTGCACTTTTCTCAAAAGCAGAGTGTCTTTCATATAAGGTGAGGTAGCGTTTGTTTCCCAGTCCTAAATGGAGTTGAATCACATGCAGTTTCTGGTCCTATGAGCAAGAGTTGTTTTCTGGTAAGGAAAGTCACTATTGCACTCCCATTGCCATAAACAGTGCAAATAGCCCTGGCGTCTGTTCCCAGCAAGTACAGTGTATAGGACTGAAGAGGAGCTACTGTTCTTGTCAGTTTCCTAAGCAGAGTTGAACTAGATATGGCCCGTGTGTGTAGTAAGCTCAGTTCTTATGTTCTGAGCAAGCTCAATGTTCTGGTTCTTTAGGAAACACAGTAGAGTAGAAGAGTGCTCTTTTCTCAAAAGCAGAGTGTGTTTCTTAAAGGGCAAGCTAGCGTTTGATTCCCAGTCCTAAATGGAGTTGAGTCACATGCAGTTTCTGGTCCTACGGGCAAGAGTTGTTTTCTGGTAAGGAAAGTCACTAGTGTGCTCCCATTGCCATACACAGTGCAAATAGCACTCGCGTCTGTTCCCAGCAAGTACAGTGTTGGAGTGAAGAGGAGCTACTCTTCTTGTCAGGTTTCTAAGCAGAGTTGAACTACATATGGTCCGTGTGTGTAGGAAGCACAGTTTTTTTGTTCTGAGCAAGCTCACTGTTTGGACCCCATAGGAAACACTGTAGACTAGAAGAGTGCTCCTTTCTTTAAAGCAGAGTGTGTTTCTTGTAAGGCGAGCTAGCGTTTATTTCCCAGTCCTAAATGGAGTTGAATCCCATGACGTTTCTGGTACTATGAGCAAGAGTTGTTTTCTGGTAAGGAAAGTCACTATTGCGCTGCCATTGCCATAAACAGGACAAATAGCACTGGCGTCTGTTGCCAGCAAGTACTGTGTATTGGACTGAGGAGGATCTACTGTTCTTGTCAGGTTCCTAAGCAGACTTGAACTAGATATGGCCGTGTGTATAGGAAGCACAATTTTTTTTGTTCTGAGCAAGCTCACTGTTTGGACACCATAGGAAACACAGTAGAGTAGAAGAGTGCTCTTTTCTCAAAAGCAGACTGTGTTTCTTGTAAGGCGAGCTAGCGTTTGTTTCCCAGTCCTAAATGGAGTTGAATCACATGCAGTTTCTCGTCCTACGAGAAAGAGTTGTTTTCTGGTAAGGAAAGTCACTATTGCGCTCCCATTGCCATACTCAGTGCAAATAGCAGTCCGTCTGTTCGTAGCAAGTACAGTGTATTGGACTGAAGAGGAGCTACTGTTCTTGTCAGTTTCCTAAGCAGAGTTGAACTAGATATGCCCCGTGTGTGAAGGAAGCACAGTTCTTTTGTTCTGAGCAAGCTCATTGTTCTGGCCCTATGGGAAACACAGTAGATTAGAAGAGTGTTCTTTTCTCAAAAGCAGAGTGTGTTTCTTGTAAGGCGAGCTAGAGTTTGTTTCCCAGTCCTAAATGTAGTTTAGTCAAATGCAGTTTTTTGTCCTATGAGCAAGAGTTGTTTTCTGGTAAGACGAGACATTATTGTTGTCCAATTGCCCTACACAGTGCAAATAGCACTCGCGTCTGTTCCCAGCAAGTACAGTGTATTGGACTGAAGAGGATCTACTGTTCTTGTCAGGTTCCTAAGCAGACTTGAACTAGATATGGCCGTGTGTGTAGGAAGCACAATTTTTTTTGTTCTGAGCAAGCTCACTGTTTGGACCCCATAGGAAACACAGTAGAGTAGAAGAGTGCTCTTTTCTCAAAAGCAGATTGTTTTTCTTGTAAGGCGATCTAGCGTTTGTTTCCCAGTCCTAAATGGAGTTGAATCACATGCAGTTTCTGGTCCTACGAGCAAGAGTTGTTTTCTGGTAAGGAAAGTCACTATTGCGCTACCATTGCCATACACAGTGCAAATAGCACTCCCGTCTGTTCCTAGCAAGTACAGTGTATTGGACTGAAGAGGAGCTGCTGTTCTTCTCAGTTTCATAAGCAGAGTTGAACTAGATATGCCCCATGTGTTCAGGAAGCACAGTTCTTTTGTTCTGAGCAAGCTCATTTTTCTAGCCCTATGGGAAACACAGTAGAGTAGACGAGTGTTCTTTTCTCAAAAGCAGAGTTTGTTTCTTGTAAGGCAAGCTAGCATTGTTTCCCAGTCCTAAATGGAGTAGAATATCATGCCGTTTCTGGTCTTATGAGCAAGAGTTGTTTTCTGGTAAGGAAAGTCACTATTGCGATGCCATTGCCATACACAGGACAAATAGCTCTGGCGTCTGTTGCCAGCAAGTACAGTGTATTGGACTGAAGAGGATCTACTGTTCTTGTCAGGTTTCTAAGCAGACTTGAACTAGATATGGCCGTGTGTGTAGGAAGCACAATTTTTTTTGTTCTGAGCATGCTCACTGTTTGGACCTCATAGGAAAAACAGTAGAGTAGAAGAGTGCTCTTTTCTCAAAAGCAGAGTGTGTTTCATGTAAGGCGAGCTAGCATTTGTTTCCCAGTCCTAAATGGAGTTGAAACACATGCACTTTCTGGTCCTACGAGCAAGGGTTGTTTTCTGGTAAGGAAAGTCCCTATTGCGCTCCCATTGCCATATTCAGTGCAAGTAGCACTCGCGTCTGTTGCCAGCAAGTACAGTGTATTGGAATGAAGAGGAGCTACTGTTCTTGTCAGTTTCCTAAGCAGAGTTCAACTAGATATGGCCCGTGTGTAGGAAGCACAGTTCTTTTGTTCTGAGCAAGCTCACTGTTCTGGCCCTATGGAAACCACAGTAGAGTAGAAGAGTGCTCTTTTCTCTAAAGCAGAGTTGTTTCTCGTAAGGCGAGCTAGCGTTTGTTTCCCAGTCCTAAATGGAGTTGAAACACATGCAGTTTCTGGTCCTACGAGCAAGAGTTGTTTTATGGTAAGAATAGTCACTATTGCGCTGCCATTGCCATACACAGAACAAATAGCACTGGCGTCTGTTCCCAGCAAGTACAGTGTATTGGACTAAACGGGATCTACTGTTCTTGTCAGGTTCCTAAACAGAGTTGAACTAGATATGGCCCGTGTGTTTAGGAAGCAGAGTTATTATGTTCTGAGCAAGCTCACTGTTCTGGCCCTATAGGAAACACAGTAGAGTAGAAGAGTGCTCTTTTCTCAAAAGCAGAGTGTGTTTCTTGTAAGGAAAGCTCGCGTTTTTTTTCCCAGTCCTAAATGGAGTTGAATCACATGCAGTTTCTGGTCCAACAAGCAAGAGATGTTTTCCGGTAAGGAAAGTCACTATTTCGCTCCCATTGCCATACACAGTGCAAATAGCACTCGCATCTGATCCCAGCAAGTACAATGTATCGGATAGAAGAGGAGCTACTGTTCTTGTCAGTTTCCTAAGCAGAGTTGAACTAGATATGGCCCGTGTGTATAGGAAGCTCAGTTCTTATGTTCTGAGCAAGCTCACTGTTCTGGTCCTTTAGGAAACACAGTAGAGTAGAAGAGTGCTCTTTTCTCTAAAGCAGAGTGTGTTTCTTGTAGGGCAATCCAGCGTTTGTTTCTTAGTCCTAAATGGAGTTGAATCACATGCAGTTTCTGGTCCTACGAACAAGAGTTGTTTTCTGGTTACTAAAGTCACTATTGCGCTCCCATTGCCATACACAGTGCAAATAGCACTCGCGTCTGTTCCCAGCAAGTACAGTGGTGGACTGAAGAGGAGCTACTCTTCTTGTCAGGTTTCTAAGCAGAGTTGAACCACATATGGTCCGTGTGTGTAGGAAGCACAGTTTTTTTGTTCTGAGCAAGCTCACTGTTTGGAAACCATAGGAAACACAGTAGACTAGAAGAGTGCTCCTTTCTCTAAAGCAGAGTGTGTTTCTTGTAAGGCTAGCTAGCGTTTATTTCCCAGTCTTATAAGGAGTTGAATCCCATGAAGTTTCTGGTACTATGAGCAAGAGTTGTTTTCTGGTAAGGAAAGTCACTATTGCGCTGCCATTGCCATAAACAGGACAAATAGCACTGGCGTCTGTTGCCAGCAAGTACAGTGTATTGGACTGAAGAGGATCTACTGTTCTTGTCAGGTCCTAAGCAGACTTGAACTAGATATGGCCGTGTGTATAGGAAGCACAATTTTTTTTGTTCTGAGCAAGCTCACTTTGTGGACCCCATAAGAAACACAGTAGAGTAGAAGAGTGCTCTTTTCTCAAAAGCAGACTGTGTTTCTTGTAAGACGAGCTAGTGTTTGTTTCCCAGTCCTAAATGGAGTTGAATCACATGCAGTTTCTGGTCTTACGAACACAGTTGTTTTCTGGTAAGGAAAGTCACTATTGCGCTCCCATTGCCATACACAGTGCAAATATCACTCGCGTCTGTTCCCAGCAAGTACAGTGTTGGACTGAAGAGGAGCTACTGTTCTTGTCAGGTTCCTAAGCAGAGTTGAACTACATATGCTCCGTGTGTGTAGGAAGCACAGTTTTTTTGTTCTGAGCAAGCTCACTGTTTGGACCCCATAGGAAAAACAGTAGACTAGATGAGTGCTCTTTCTCTAAAGCAGAGTGTGTTTCTTGTAACGCGAGCTAGTGTTTGTTTCTCAGTCCTAAATGGAGTTTAATCCCATGCAGTTTCTGGTACTATGAGCAAGAGTTGTTTTCTGGTAAGGAAAGTCACTATTGTGCTGCCTTGCCATACACAGGACAAATAGCACTGGCGTCTGTTGCCAGCAAGTACAGTGTATTGGACTGAAGAGGATCTACTGTTCTTGTCAGGTTCCTAAGCAGAGTTGAACTAGGTATGGCCGTGTGTGTAGGAAGCACAATTTTTTTTGTTCTGAGCAAGCTCACTGTTTGGACCCCATAGGAAACACAGTAGAGTAGAAGAGTGCTCTTTTCTGAATAGCAGAGTGTGTTTCTTGTAAGGCGAGCTAGCGTTTGTTTCCCAGGCCTAAATGGAGTTGAGTCACATACAGTTTCTGTTCCTACAAGCAAGAATTGTTTTCTGATAAGAAGAGTCACTGTGGTGCTCCCATTGTCATACACAGTACAAATAGCAGTCGCGTCTGTTCCCAGGATTTAAAGTGTATTGGACTGAAGAGGCTACTGTTCTTGTCAGGTTCCTAAGCAGAGTTGAACTACATATGGTCCGTGTGTGTAGGAAGCACAGTTCTTTTGTTTTGAGCAAGCTCACTGTTTGGACCCCATAGGAAACACAGTAGACTAGATGAGTGCTCCTTTCTCTAAAGTAGAGTGTGTTTCTTGTAAGGCGAGCTAGTGTTTTTTTCTCAGTCCTAAATGGAGTTTAATCCCATGCAGTTTCTGGTACTATGAGCAAGAGTTGTTTTCTGGTAAAGAAAGTCACTATTGTGCTGCCTTGCCATACACGGGACAAATAGCACTGGCGTCTGTTCCCAGCAAGTACAGTGTATTGGACTGAAGAGGATCTACTGTTCTTGTCAGGTTCCTAAGCAGACTTGAACTAGATATGGCCGTGAGTATAGGAAGCACAATTTTTTTTGTTCTGAGCAAGCTCACTGTTTGGACCCCATAGGAAACACAGTAGAGTAGAAGAGTGCTCTTTTCTCAAAAGCAGACTGTGTTTCTTTTAAGGCGAGCTAGCGTTTGTTTCCCAGTCCTAAATGGAGTTGAATCACATGCAGTTTCTAGTCCTACGAGCAAGAGTTGTTTTCTGGTAAGGAAAGTCACTATTGCGCTCCCATTGCCATACACAGTGCAAATAGCACTCGCGTCTGATCCCAGCAAGTACAGTGTTGGACTGAAGAGGAGCTACTCTTCTTGTCAGGTTCCTAAGCAGAGTTGAACTACATATGGTCCGTGTGTGTAGGAAGCACAGTTCTTTTGTTCTGAGCAAGCTCACTGTTTGGACCCCATAGGAAACACAGTAGACTAGATGAGTGCTCCTTTCTCTAAAGCAGAGTGTGTTTCTTGTAAGGCGAGCTAGTGTTTTTTTCTCAGTCCTAAATGGAGTTTAATCCCATGCAGTTTCTGGTACTATGAGCAAGAGTTGTTTTCTGGTAAGGAAAGTCACTATTGTGCTGCCTTACCATACACAGGACAAATAGCACTGGCGTATGTTGCCAGCAAGTACAGTGTATTGGACTGAAGAGGATCTACTGTTCTTGTCAGGTTCCTAAGCAGACTTGAACTAGATATGGCCGTGTGTATAGGAAGCACAATTTTTTTTGTTCTGAGCAAGCTCACTGTTTGGACCCCATAGGAAACACAGTAGAGTAGAAGAGTGCTCTTTTCTCAAAAGCAGAGTGTGTTTCTTGTAAGGCGAGCTAGCATTTGTTTCCCAGTCCTAAATGGAGTTGAATCACATGCAGTTTCTAATCCTACGAGCAAGAGTTGTTTTCTGGTAAGGAAAGTCACTATTGCACTCCCATTGCCATACTCAGTGAAAATAGCAGTCCTGTCTGTTCCTAGCAAGTACACTGTATTGGACTGAAGAGGAGCTACTGTTCTTCTGAGTTTCCTAAGCAGAGTTGAACTAGATATGCCCCGTGTGTGAAGGAAGCACAGTTCTTTTGTTCTGACCAAGCTCATTGTTCTGGCCCTATGGGAAACACAGTAGATTAGAAGAGTGTTCTTTTCTCAAAAGCAGAGTGTGTTTCTTGTAAGGCGAGCTAGAGTTTGTTTCCCAGTCCTAAATGTAGTTGAGTCAAATGCAGTTTTTTGTCCTATGAGCAAGAGTTGTTTTCTGGTAAGACGAGACACTATTGTGCTCCAATTGCCCTACACAGTACAAATAGCACTCGCGTCTGTTCCCAGCAAGTACAGTGTATTGGACTGAAGAGGATCTACTGTTCTTTTTAGTTTCCTAAGCAGAGTTGAACTTGATATGGCCCATGTGTGTAGGAAGCACAGTTCTTTTGTTCTGAGCAAGCTCACTGTTTGGACACCATAGGAAACACAGTAGAGTAGAAGAGTGCTCTTTTCTCAAAAGCAGAGCGTGTTTCATGTAAGGCGAGGTAGCATTTGTTTTTCCCAGTCCTAAATGGAGTTGAATCACATGCACATTCTGGTCCTACGAGCAAGAGTTGTTTTCTGGTAAGGAAAGTCCCTATTGCGTTCTGATTGCCATATACAGTGCAAATAGAACTCGCGTCTGTTCCCAGCAAGTACAGTGTATAGGACTGAAGAGGAGCTACTGTTCTTGTCAGTTTCATAAGCAGAGTTGAACTAGATATGGCCCGTGTGTAGGAAGCACAGTTCTTTTGTCCTGAGCAAGCTCACTGTTCTGGCCCTATAGGAAACACAGTAGAGTAGAAGAGTGCTCTTTTCTCAAAAGCAGAGTGTGTTTCTTGTAAGGCAAGCTAGCGTTTGTTTCCCAGTCCTAAATGGAGGTGAAACACATGCAGTTTCTGGTCCTATGAGCAAGAGTTCTTTTATGGTAAGAATAGTCACTATTTCGCTGCCATTGCCATACACAGGACAAATAGCACTGGCGTCTGTTCCCAGCAAGTACAGTGTATTGGACTAAAGGGGATGTACTGTTCTTGTCAGGTTCCTAAGCAGAGTTGAACTAGATATGACCCGTGTGTGTAGGAAGCACAGTTATTATGTTCTGAGCAAGCTCACTGTTCTGGCCGTATAGGAAACACAGTAGAGTAGAAGAGTGCTCTTTTCTCTAAAGCAGAGTGTGTTTCTTGTAAGGCAAGCTAGTGTTTGTTTCCTAGTCCTAAATGGAGTTGAATCACATGCAGTTTCTGGTCCTACGAACAAGAGTTGTTTTCTGGTAAGGAAAGTCACGATTGTGCTCCCATTGCCATACACAGTGCAAAAAGCACTCGCGTCTGTTCCCAGCAAGTACAGTGTTGGACTGAAGAGGAGCTACTGTTCTTGTCAGGTTCCTAAGCAGAGTTGAACTACATATGGTCCGTGTGTGTAGGAAGCACAGTTCTTTTGTTCTGAGCAAGCTCACTGTTTGGACCCCATAGGAAACACAGTATTGTAGAAGAGTGCTCTTTTTTCTAAAGCAGAGTGTGTTTCTTGTAAGGCAAGCTAGCGTTTGTTTCCCAGTCCTAAATGGAGTTGAAACACATGCAGTTTCTGGTACTATGAGCAAGAGTTGGTTTCTCGTAAGGAAAGTCACTATTGCGCTGCCATTGGCATACACAGGACAAATAGCACTGGCATCTGTTGCCAGCAAGTACAGTGTATTGGACTGAAGAGGAGCTACTGTTCTTGTCAGGTTCCTAAGCAGACTTGAACTAGATATGGCCGTGTGTGTAGGAAGCACAATTTTTTTTGTTCTGAGCAAGCTCACTGTTTGGAACCCATAAGAAACACAGTAGAGTAGAAGAGTGCTCTTTTCTCAACAGAACAGTGTGTTTCTTGTAAGGCGAGCTAGCGTTTGTTTCCCAGTCCTAAATGGAGTTGAATCACATGCAGTTTCTGGTCCTATGAGAAAGAGTTGTTTTCTGGAAAGGAATGTCACTATTGCGCTCCCATTGCCATACACAGTGCAAATAGCACTCCCGTCTGTTCCTAGCAAGTATAGTGTATTGGACTGAAGAGGAGCTACTGTTCTTCTCAGATTCCTAAGCAGAGTTGAACTAGATATGGCCCGTGTGTGTAGGAAGCACAGTTCTTTTGTTCTGAGCAAGCTCACTGTACTGGCCCTATAGGAAACACAGTAGAGTAGAAGAGTGTTCTCTTCTCAAAAGCAGAGTGTGTTTCTTGTAAGGCGGGCTAGAGTTTGTTTCCCAGTCCTAAATGGAGTTGAATCACATGCAGTTTCTGGTCCTACGTGCAAGAGTTGTTTTCTGATAAGGAAAGTCACTATTGCGCTCCCATTGCCATACACAGTGCAAATAGCACTTGCGTCTGATCCAAGCAAGTACAGTGTATTGGACTGAAAGAAGCTACTGTTCTTTCAGTTTCCTAAGCAGAGTTGAACTAGATATGCCCTGTGTGTGTAGGAAGCACAGTTCTTTTGTTCTGAGCAAGTTCACCGTTCTGGCCCTATGGGAAACACAGTAGAGTAGAAGAGTGCTCTTTTGTCAAAAGCAGAGTGTGTTTCTTGTAAGGCGAGCTAGAGTTTGTTTCCCAGTCCTAAATGGAGTTGAGTCACATGCAGTTTCTTGTCCTACGAGCAAGAGTTGTTTTCTGGTAAGACGAGTCACTATTGTGCTCCCATTGCCATACACAGTGCAAATAGCACTCGCATCTGTTCCCAGCAAGTACAGTGTATTGGACTGAATAGGATCTACTGTTCTTTTCAGTTTCCTAAGCAGAGTTGAACTAGATATTGCCCATGTGTGTAGGAAGCACAGTTCTTTTGTTCTGAGCAAGCTCACTGTTCGGACCCCATAGGAAACACAGTAGAGTAGAAGAGTGCTCTTTTCTCAAAAGCAGAGTGTGTTTCATGTAAGGCGAGGTAGCATTTGTTTCCCAGTCTTAAATAGAGTTGAATCTCATGCATTTTCTGGTCCTACGAGGAAGAGTTGTTTTCTGGTAAGGAAAGTCACTATTGCGCGCCCATTGCCATACACAGTGCAAATAGCACTGGCGTCTGTTGCCAGCAAGTACAGTGTATTGGACTGAAGAGGATCTACTGTTCTTGTCAGGTTTCTAAGCAGACTTGAAGTAGATATGGCCGTGTGTGTAGGAAGCACAATTTTTTTTGTTCTGAGCAAGCTCACTGTTTGGACCCCATAGGAAACACAGTAGAGTAGAAGAGTGCTCTTTTCTCAAAAGCCGACTGTGTTTCTTGTAAGGCGAGCTAGCGTTTGTTTCCTACTCCTAAATGGAGTTGAATCACATGCAGTTTCTGGTCCTACGAGCAAGAGTTGTTTTCTGGTAAGGAAAGTCACTATTGCACTCCTATTGCCATATGGAGTGCAAATAGCACTCGCGTCTGTTCCCAGCAAGTACAGTGTATTGGACTGAAGAGGAGCTACTGTTCTTGTCAGTTTCCTAAGCAGAGGTGAACTAGATATGGCCCGTGTGTAGGAAGCACAGTTCTTTTGTTCTGAGCAAGCTCACTGTTCTGACCCTATAGGAAACACAGTAGAGTAGAAGAATGCTCTTTTCTCTAAAGCAGAGTGTGTATCTTGTAAGGCGAGCTTGCGTTTGTTTCCCAGTCCTAAATGGAGGTGAAACACTTGCAGTTTCTGGTCCTATGAGCAAGAGTTGTTTTATGGTAAGAATAGTCACTATTGCGCTGCCATTGCCATACACAGGACATATAGCACTGGCGTCTGTTCCCAGCAAGTACAGTGTATTGGACTAAAGGGGATCTACTGTTCTTGTCAGGTTCCTAAGCAGAGTTGAACTAGATATGGCCCGTGTGTGTAGGAAGCACAGTTATTATGTTCTGAGCAAGCTCACTGTTCTGGCCCTATAGGAAACACAGTAGAGTAGAAGAGTGCTCTTTTCTCTAAAGCAGAGTGTGTTTCTTTTAAGGATAGCTAGCGTTTGTTTCCTAGTCCTAAATGGAGTTGAATCACATGCAGTTTCTGGTCCTACGAACAAGAGTTGTTTTCTGGTAAGGAAAGTCACGATTGTGCTCCAATTGCCATACACAGTGCAAATAGCACTCGCGTCTGTTTCCAGCAAGTACAGTGTATCGGACTGAAGAGGAGCTACTGTTCTTGTCAGTTTCCTAAGCAGAGTTGAACTACATATGGCCCGTGTGCGTAGGAAGCTCAGTTCTTATGTTCTGAGCAAGCTCACTGTTCTGGCCGTATAGGAAACACAGTAGAGTAGAAGAGTGTTCTTTTCTCTAAAGCAGAGTGTGTTTCTTGTAGGGCAAGCTAGCGTTTGTTTCCTTGTCCTAAATGGAGTTGAATCACATGCAGTTTCTGGTCCTACGCACAAGAGTTGTTTTCTGGTAAGGAAAGTCACTATTGCGCGCCCATTGCCATACACAGTGCAAATAGCACTCGCGTCTGTTCCCTGCAAGTACAGTGTTGGACTGAAGAGGAGCTACTGTTCTTGTCAGGTTCCTAAGCAGAGTTGAACTACATATGGTCCGTGTGTATAGGAAGCACAGTACTTTTGTTCTGAGCAAGCTCACTGTTTGGACCCCATAGGAAACACAGTAGAGTAGAATAGTGCTCCTTTCTCTAAAGCAGAGTGTGTTTCTTGTAAGGCGAGCTAGCATTTGTTTCCCAGTCCTAAATGGAGTAGAATATCATGCCGTTTCTGGTCCTATGAACAAGAGTTGTTTTCTGGTAAGGAAAGTCACTATTGCGATGCCATTGCCATACACAGGACAAATAGCACTGGCGTCTGTTGCCAGCAAGTACAGTGTATTGGACTGAAGAGGATCTACTGTTCTTGTCAGGTTTCTAAGCAGACTTGAAGTAGATATGGCCGTGTGTGTAGGAAGCACAATTTTTTTTGTTCTGAGCAAGCTCACTGTTTGGACCCCATAGGAAACACAGTAGAGTAGAAGAGTGCTCTTTTCTCAAAAGCCGACTGTGTTTCCTGTAAGGCCAGCTAGCGTTTGTTTCCTACTCCTAAATGGAGTTGAATCACATGCAGTTTCTGGTCCTACGAGCAAGAGTTGTTTTCTGGTAAGGAAAGTCACTATTGCACTCCTATTGCCATATGCAGTGCAAATAGCACTCGCGTCTGTTCCCAGCAAGTACAGTGTATTGGACTGAAGAGGAGCTACTGTTCTTGTCAGTTTCCTAAGCAGAGGTGAACTAGATATGGCCCGTGTGTAGGAAGCACAGTTCTTTTGTTCTGAGCAAGCTCACTGTTCTGGCCCTATAGGAAACACAGTAGAGTAGAAGAATGCTCTTTTCTCTAAAGCAGAGTGTGTATCTTGTAAGGTGAGCTAGCGTTTGTTTCCCAGTCCTAAATGGAGGTGAAACACTTGCAGTTTCTGGTCCTATGAGCAAGAGTTGTTTTATGGTAAGAATAGTCACTATTGCGCTGCCATTGCCATACACAGGACATATAGCACTGGCGTCTGTTTCCAGCAAGTACAGTGTATTGGACTAAAGGGGATCTACTGTTCTTGTCAGGCTCCTAAGCAGAGTTGAACTAGATATGGCCCGTGTGTGTAGGAAGCACAGTTATTATGTTCTGAGCAAGCTCACTGTTCTGGCCCCATAGGAAACACAGTAGAGTAGAAGAGTGCTCTTTTCTCTAAAGCAGAGTGTGTTTCTTTTAAGGATAGCTAGCGTTTGTTTCCTAGTCCTAAATGGAGTTGAATCACATGCAGTTTCTGGTCCTACGAACAAGAGTTGTTTTCTGGTAAGGAAAGTCACGATTGTGCTCCCATTGCCATACACAGTGCAAATAGCCCTGGCGTCTGTTCCCAGCAAGTACAGTGTATTGGACTGAAGAGGAGCTACTGTTCTTGTCAGTTTCCTAAGCAGAGGTGAACTAGATATGGCCCGTGTGTAGGAAGCACAGTTCTTTTGTTCTGAGCAAGCTCACTGTTCTGGCCCTATAGGAAACACAGTAGAGTAGAAGAATGCTCTTTTCTCTAAAGCAGAGTGTGTATCTTGTAAGGCTAGCTAGTGTTTGTTTCCCAGTCCTAAATGGAGGTGAAACACTTGCAGTTTCTGGTCCTATGAGCAAGAGTTGTTTTATGGTAAGAATAGTCACTATTGCGCTGCCATTGCCATACACAGGACAAATAGCACTGGCGTCTGTTCCCAGCAAGTACAGTGTATTGGACTAAAGGGTATCTACTCTTCTTGTCAGGTTCCTAAGCAGAGTTGAACTAGATATGGCCCGTGTGTGTAGGAAGCACAGTTATTATGTTCTGAGCAAGCTCACTGTTCTGGCCCTATAGGAAACACAGTAGAGTAGAAGAGTGCTCTTTTCTCTAAAGCAGGGTGTGTTTCTTGTAAGGCAAGCTAGCGTTTTTTTTCCCAGTCCTAAATGGAGTTGAATCACATGCAGTTTCTGGTCCTACGAGCAAGAGTTGTTTTCTGTTAAGGAAAGTCACTATTGCGCTCCCATTGCCATACACAGTGCAAATAGCACTCGCGTCTGTTCCCAGCAAGTACAGTGTATTGGACTGAAGAGGATCTACTGTTCTTTTTAGTTTCCTAAGCAGAGTTGAACTTGATATGGCCCATGTGTGTAGGAAGCACAGTTCTTTTGTTCTGAGCAAGCTCACTGTTTGGACACCTTAGGAAACACAGTAGAGTAGAAGAGTGCTCTTTTCTCAAAAGCAGAGCGTGTTTCATGTAAGGCGAGGTAGCATTTGTTTTTCCCAGTCCTAAATGGAGTTGAATCACATGCACATTCTGGTCCTACGAGCAAGAGTTGTTTTCTGGTAAGGAAAGTCCCTATTGCGTTCTGATTGCCATATACAGTGCAAATAGAACTCGCGTCTGTTCCCAGCAAGTACAGTGTATAGGACTGAAGAGGAGCTACTGTTCTTGTCAGTTTCATAAGCAGAGTTGAACTAGATATGGCCCGTGTGTAGGAAGCACAGTTCTTTTGTCCTGAGCAAGCTCACTGTTCTGGCCCTATAGGAAACACAGTAGAGTAGAAGAGTGCTCTTTTCTCAAAAGCAGAGTGTGTTTCTTGTAAGGCAAGCTAGCGTTTTTTTCCCAGTCCTAAATGGAGTTGAATCCCATACAGTTTCTGGTCCTACGAGCAAGAGTTGTTTTCTGATAAGGAAAGTCACTATTGCGCTCCCATTGCCATACACAGTGCAAATAGCACTCGCGTCTGTTGCCAGCAAGTACAGTGTATTGGACTGAAGAGGATCTACTGTTCTTGTTAGGTTCCTAAGCAGACTTGAACTAGATATGGCCGTGTGTGTAGGAAGCACAATTTTTTTTGTTCTGAGCATGCTCACTCTTTGGACCCCATAGGAAAAACAGTAGAGTAGAAGAGTGCTCTTTTCTCAAAAGCAGACTGTTTTTCTTGTAAGGCGATCTAGCGTTTGTTTCCCAGTCCTAAATGGAGTTGAATCACATGCAGTTTCTGGTCCTACGAGCAAGAGTTGTTTTCTGGTAAGGAAAGTCACTATTGTGCTCCCATTGCCATACACAGTGCAAATAGCACTTCCGTCTGTTCCTAGCAAGTACAGTGTATTGGACTGAAGAGGAGCTACTGTTCTTCTCAGTTTCATAAGCAGAGTTGAACTAGATATGCCCCGTGTGTTTAGGAAGCACAGTTCTTTTGTTCTGAGCATGCTCATTGTTCTAGCCCTATGGGAAACACAGTAGAGTAGACGAGTGTTCTTTTCTCAAAAGCAGTGTGTGTTTCTTGTAAGGCGAGCTAGAGTTTGTTTCCCAGTCCTAAAGGTAGTTGAGTCACATGCAGTTTTTTGTCCTATGAGCAAGAGTTGTTTTCTGGAAAGACGAGTCACTATTGTGCTCCAATTGCCCTACACAGTACAAATAGCACTCGCGTCTCTTCCCAGCAAGTACAGTGTATTGGACTGAAGAGGATCTACTGTTTTTTTTCAGTTTCCTAAGCAGAGTTGAATTAGATATGGCCCATGTGTGTAGGAAGCACAGTTCTTTTGTTCTGAGCAAGCTCACTGTTTGGACCCCATAGGAAAGACAGTAGAGTAGAAGAGTGCTCTTTTCTCAAAAGCAGAGTGTGTTTCTTGTAAGGTAAGCTCGCGTTTTTTTCCCACTCCTTAATGGAGTTGAATCACATGCAGTTTCTGTTCCTACGAGCAAGAGATGTTTTCTGGTAAGGAAAGTCACTATTGCGCTCCCATTGCCATACACAGTGCAAATAGCACTGGCGTCTGATCCCAGCAAGTACAGTGTATCGGATTGAAGAGGAGCTACTGTTCTTGTCAGTTTCCTAAGCAGAGTTGAACTAGATATGGCCCATGTGTGTAGGAAGCTCAGTTCTTATGTTCTGAGCAAGCTCACTGTTCTGGCCCTTTAGGAAACACAGTAGAGTAGAAGAGTGCTCTTTTCTCTAAAGCAGAGTGTGTTTCTTGTAGGGCAATCTAGCGTTTGTTTCCTAGTCCTAAATGGAGTTGAATCACATGCAGTTTCTGGTCCTACGAACAGGAGTTGTTTTCTGGTTAGGAAAGTCACTATTGCGCTCCCATTGCCATACACAGTGCAAATAGCACTCACGTCTGTTCCCAGCAAATACAGTGTTGGACTGAAGAGGAGCTACTGTTCTTGTCAGGTTTCTAAGGAGAGTTGAACTACATATGGTCCGTGTGTGTAGGAAGCACAGTTCTTTTGTTCTGAGCAAGCTCACTGTTTGGACCCCATAGGAAACACAATAGACTAGAAGAGTGCTCCTTTCTCTAAAGCAGAGTGTGTTTCTTGTAAGGCGAGATAGCGTTTGTTTCCCAGTCCTAAATGGAGTTGAATCCCGTGAAGTTTCTGGTACTATGAGCAAGAGTTGTTTTCTGGTAAGGAAAGTCACTATTGCGCTGCCATTGCCATAAACAGGACAAATAGCACTGGCGTCTTTTGCCAGCAAGTACAGTGTATTGGACTGAAGAGGATCTACTGTTCTTGTCAGGTTCCTAAACAGACTTGAACTAGATATGGCCGTGTGTATAGGAAGCACAATTTTTTTTTGTTCTGAGCAAGCTCACTCTTTGGACCACATAGGAAACACAGTAGAGTAGAAGAGTGCTCTTTTCTGAAAAGCAGACTGTGTTTCTTGTAAGGCGAGCTAGCGTTTGTTTCCCAGTCCTAAATGGAGTTGAATCACATGCAGTTTCTGGTCCTACGAGCAAGAGTTGTTTTCTGGTAAGGAAAGTCACTATTGTGCTCCCATTGCCATACACAGTGCAAATAGCACTCGAGTCTGTTCCCAGCAAGTACAGTGTATTGGACTGAGTAGGATCCACTGTTCTTTTCAGTTTCCTAAGCAGAGGTGAACTATATGGCCCATGTGTGTAGGAAGCACAGTTCTTTTGTTCTGAGCAAGCTCACTGTTCGGACCCCATAGGAAACACAGTAGAGTAGAAGAGTGCTCTTTTCTCAAAAGCAGAGTGTGTTTCATGTAAGGCGAGGTAGCGTTTGTTTCCCAGTCCTAAATGGAGTTGAATCACATGCAGTTTCTGGTCCTATGAGCAAGAGTTGTTTTCTGGTAAGGAAAGTCACTATTGAACTCCCATGCCACACAGTGCAAATAGCACTGGCGTCTGTTCCCAGCAAGT
This sequence comes from Peromyscus eremicus, assembly GCF_949786415.1. Classification (NCBI taxonomy): domain Eukaryota; kingdom Metazoa; phylum Chordata; class Mammalia; order Rodentia; family Cricetidae; genus Peromyscus; species Peromyscus eremicus. The sequence continues at coordinate 22,692 of NW_026735550.1, read as the reverse complement.
ACAGTGTATAGGACTGAAGAGGAGCTACTGTTCTTGTCAGTTTCCTAAGCAGAGTTGAACTAGATATGGCCCGTGTGTGTAGGAAGCACAGTTCTTTTGTTCTGAGCAAGCTCACCGTTCTGGCCCTATAGGAAACACAGTAGTGTGTAAGAGTGCTCTTTTCTCTAAAGCAGTGTGTGTTTCTTGTAAGGCGAGCTAGCGTTTGTTTCCCAGTCCTAAATGGAGTTGAAACACATGCAGTTTCTGGTCCTACGAGCAAGAGTTGTTTTCTGGTAAGAATAGTCACTATTGCGCTGCCTTTGCCATACACAGGACAAATAGCACTGGCGTCTGTTCCCAGCAAATACAGTGTATTGGACTAAAGGGGATCTACTGTTCTTGTCAGGTTCCTAAGCAGAGTTGAACTAGATATGGCCCGTGTGTGTAGGAAGCACAGTTCTTTTGTTCTGAGCAAGCTCACTGTTCGGACCCCATAGGAAACACATTAGAATAGAAGTGTGCTCTTTTCTCAAAAGCAGAGAGTGTTTCATGTAAGGCGAGGTAGCGTTTGTTTCCCAGTCCTAAATGGAGTTGAATCACATGCAGTTTCTGGTCTTATGAGCAAGAGTTGTTTTCTGGTAAGGAAAGTCACTATTGCACTCCCATTGCCATACACAGTGCAAATAGCACTGGCGTCTGTTCCCAGCAAGTACAGTGTATCAGACTGAGGAGGAGCTACTGTCTTGTCAGTTTCCTAAGCAGAGTTGAACTAGATATGGCCAGTGTGTGTTGGAAGCTCAGTTCTTATGTTCTGAGCAAGCTCACTGTTCTGGCCCTTTAGGAAACACAGTAGAGTAGAAGAGTGCTCTTTTCTCTAAAGCAGAGTGTGTTTCTTGTAGGGAAAGCTAACGTTTGTTTCCTAGTCCTAAATGGAGATGAATCACATGCAGTTTCTGGTCCTACGAACAAGAGTTGTTTTCTGGTAAGGAAAGTCACTATTGTGCTCCCATAGCCATACACAGTGCAAATAGCACTCGCGTCTGTTCCCAGCAAGTACAGTGTTGGACTGAAGAGGAGCTACTGTTCTTCTCAGGTTCCTAAGCAGAGTTGAACTACATATGGTCTGTGTGTGTAGGAAGCACAGTTCTTTTCTTCTGAGCAAGCTCACTGTTTGGACCCCATAGGAAACACAGTAGACTAGAAGAGTGCTTCTTTCTCTAAAGCAGAGTGTGTTTCTTGTAAGGCGAGGTAGCGTTTGTTTCCCAGTCTTAAATGGAGTTGAATCGCATCCAGTTTCTGGTACTATGTGCAAGAGTTGTTTTCTTTTAAGGAAAGTCACTATTGCGCTGCCATTGCCATACACAGGACAAATAGCACTGGCGTCTGTTGCCAGCAAGTACAGTGTATTGGACTGAAGAGGATCTACTGTTCTTGTCAGGTTCCTAAGCAGAGTTGAACTAGGTATGGCCGTGTGTAGGAAGCACAATTTTTTTTGTTCTGAGCAAGCTCACTGTTTGGACCCCATAGGAAACACAGTAGAGTAGAAGAGTGCTCTTTTCTCTAAAGCAGAGTGTGTTTCTTGTAGGGAAAGCTAGCGTTTGTTTTGCAGTCTTAAATGGAGTTGAATCACATGCAGTTTCTGGTCCTACGAGCAAGAGTTGTTTTCTGGTAAGAAGAGTCACTATTGTACTCCCATTGCCATACACAGTGCAAATAGCACTCACGTCTGTTCCAGCAAGTACAGTGTATTGGACTGAAGAGGAGCTACTGTTCTTGTCACTTTCCTAAGCAGAGTTGAACTAGATATGGCCCGTGTGTGAAGGAAGCACACTTCTTTTGTTGTGAGCCAGCTCACTGTTCTGGCCCTACAGGAAAAACAGTAGAGTAGAAGATTGCTCTTTTCTCAAAAGCAGAGTGTGTTTCTTGTAAGGCGAGCTAGTGTTTTTTTCCCAGTCCTAAATGGAGTTGAATCACATTCAGTTTTTGGTCCTACCAGCAAGAGTTGTTTTCTGGTAAGGAAAGTCACTATTGCGCTCCCATTCCCATACACAGTGCAAATAGCCCTCGCGTCTGTTCCCAGCAAGTATAGTGTATTGGACTGAAGAGGAGCTTCTGTTCTTGTCAGTTTCCTAAGCGGAGTTGAACTAGATATGGCCCGTGTGTGTAGGAAGCACAGTTCTTTCGTTATGAGCATGCTCACTGTTCTGGCCCTGTAGGAAATCCAGTAGAGTAGAAGAGTGCTCTTTTCTCAAAAGCAGAGTGTATTTCTTGTAAGGTGAGCTAGCATTTCTTTCCCAGTCCTAAATGGAGTTGAGTCACATGCTGTTTCTGGTCGTACGAGCAAGAGTTGTTTTCTGGTATGGTGAGTCACTATTGTGCTCCCAATGCAATACACAGTGCAAATAGCACTCATGTCTGTTCCCAGTAAGTACAGTGTTGGACTGAAGAGAATCTACTGTTCTTGTCAGGTTCCTAAGCAGAGTTGAACTACATATGGTCTGTGTGTGTAGGAAGCACAGTTCTTTTCTTCTGAGCAAGCTCACTGTTTGGACCCCATAGGAAACACAGTAGACTAGAAGAGTGCTTCTTTCTCTAAAGCAGAGTGTGTTTCTTGTAAGGCGAGGTAGCGTTTGTTTCCCAGTCCTAAATGGAGTTGAATCGCATGCAGTTTCTGGTACTATGAGCAAGAGTTGTTTTCTGGTAAGGAAAGTCACTATTGTGCTGCCATTGCCATACACAGGACAAATAGCACTGGCGTCTGTTGCCAGCAAGTACAGTGTATTGGACTAAAGGGGATCTACTGTTCTTGTCAGGTTCCTAAGCAGAGGTGAACTAGATATGCCCCGTGTGTGTAGGAAGCACAGTTCTTTTGTTCTGAGCAAGTTCACCGTTCTGGCCCTATGGGAAACACAGTAGAGTAGAAGAGTGCTCTTTTCTCAAAAGCAGAGTGTGTTTCTTGTAAGGCGAGCTAGAGTTTGTTTCCCAGTCCTAAATGGAGTTGAGACACTGCAGTTTCTGGTCCTACGAGCAAGAGTTGTTTTCTGGTAAGACGAGTCACTATTGTGCTCCCATTGCCATACACAGTGCAAATAGCACTCGCATCTGTTCCCAGCAAGTACAGTGTATTGGACTGAATAGGATCTACTGTTCTTTTCAGTTTCCTAAGCAGAGGTGAACTAGATATTGCCCATGTGTGTAGGAAGCACAGTTCTTTTGTTCTGAGCAAGCTCACTGTTCGGACCCCATAGGAAACACAGTAGAGTAGAATAGTGCTCTTTTCTCAAAAGCCGACTGTGTTTCTTGTAAGGCCAGCTAGCGTTTGTTTCCTAGTCCTAAATGGAGTTGAATCACATGCAGTTTCTGGTCCTACGAGCAGGAGTTGTTTTCTGGTAAGGAAAGTCACTATTGCACTCCTATTGCCATATACAGTGCAAATAGCACTCGCGTCTGTTCCCAGCAAGTACAGTGTATTGGACTGAAGAGGAGATACTGTTCTTGTCAGTTTCCTAAGCAGAGGTGAACTAGATATGGCCCGTGTGTAGGAAGCACAGTTCTTTTGTTCTGAGCAAGCTCACTGTTCTGGCCCTATAGGAAACACAGTAGAGTAGAAGAATGCTCTTTTCTCTAAAGCAGAGTGTGTGTCTCGTAAGGCGAGCTAGCGTTTTTTTCCCAGTCCGAAATGGAGGTGAAAAACTTGCAGTTTCTGGTCCTATGAGCAAGAGTTGTTTTATGGTAAGAATAGTCACTATTGCGCTGCCATTGCCATACACAGGACAAATAGCACTGGCGTCAGTTCCCAGCAAGTACAGTGTATTGGACTAAAGGGGATCTACTGTTCTTGTCAGGTTCCTAAGCAGAATTGAACTAGATATGGCCCGTGTGTGTAGGAAGCACAGTTATTATGTTCTGAGCAAGCTCACTGTTCTGGCCCTATAGGAAACACAGTAGAGTAGAAGAGTGCTCTTTTCTCTAAAGCAGAGTGTGTTTCTTGTAAGGCAAGCTAGCGTTTGTTTCCTAGTCCTAAATGGAGTTGAATCACATGCAGTTTCTGGTCCTACGAACAAGAGTTGTTTTCTGGTAAGGAAAGTCACGATTGTGCTCCCATTGCCATACACAGTGCAAATAGCACTGGCGTCTGATCCCAGCAAGTACAGTGTTGGACTGAAGAGGAGCTACTGTTCTTTCAGTTTCCTAAGCAGAGTTGAACTACATATGCCCCGTGTGTGTAGGAAGCACAGTTCTTTTGTTCTGAGCAAGTTCACCGTTCTGGCCCTATGGGAAACACAGTAGAGTAGAAGAGTGCTCTTTTCTCAAAAGCAGAGTGTGTTTCTTGTAAGGCGAGCTAGAGTTTGTTTCCCAGTCCTAAATGGAGTTGAGTCACATGCAGTTTTTTGTCCTACGAGCAAGAGTTGTTTTCTGGTAAGACGAGTCACTATGTGCTCCCATTGTCATACACAGTGCAAATAGCACTCGCGTCTGTTCTCAGCAAGTACAGTGTATTGGACTGAAGAGGATCTACTGTTCTTTTCAGTTTCCTAAGCAGAGTTGACCTAGATATGGCCCATGTGTGTAGGAAGTACGGTTATTATGTTCTGAGCAAGCTCACTGTTCTGGCCGTAAAGGAAACACAGTAGAGTAGAAGAGTACTCTTTTCTCAAAAGCAGAGTGTGTTTCATGTAAGGCGAGCTAGCATTTGTTTGCCAGTCCTAAATGGAGTTGAATCACATGCACTTTCTGGTCCTACGAGCAAGAGTTGTTTTCTGGTAAGGAAAGTCCCTATTGCGCTCCCATTGCAATACACAGTGCAAATAGTACTGGCGTCTGTTACCAGCAAGTACAGTGTATCGGAATGAAGAGGAGCTACTGTTCTTGTCAATTTCCTAAGCAGAGTTGAACTAGATATGGCCCGTGTGTAGGAAGCACAGTTCTTTTGTTCTGAGCAAGCTCACTGTTCTTGCCCTATAGGAAACACAGTAGAGTAGAAGAGTGCTCTTTTCTCTAAAGCAGAGTGTGTTTCTTGTAAGGCGAGCTAGCATTTGTTTCCCAGTCCGAAATGGAATTGAAACACATGCAGTTTCTGGTCTTACGAGCAAGAGTTGTTTTATGGTAAGAATAGTCACTATTGCGCTGCCATTGCCATACACAGGACAAATAGCACTGGCGTCTGTTCCCAGCAAGTACAGTGTATTGGACTAAAGGGTATCTACTCTTCTTGTCAGGTTCCTAAGCAGAGTTGAACTAGATATGGCCCGTGTGTGTAGGAAGCACAGTTATTATGTTCTGAGCAAGCTCACTGTTCTGGCCCTATAGGAAACACAGTAGAGTAGAAGAGTGCTCTTTTCTCTAAAGCAGGGTGTGTTTCTTGTAAGGCAAGCTAGCGTTTTTTTTCCCAGTCCTAAATGGAGTTGAATCACATGCAGTTTCTGGTCCTACGAGCAAGAGTTGTTTTCTGTTAAGGAAAGTCACTATTGCGCTCCCATTGCCATACACAGTGCAAATAGCACTCGCGTCTGATCCCAGCAAGTACAGTGTATCGGACTGAAGAGGAGCTACTGTTCTTTCAGTTTCCTAAGCAGAGTTGAACTAGATATGCCCCGTGTGTGTAGGAAGCACAGTTCTTTTGTTCTGAGCAAGCTCACTGTTCTGGCCCTATGGGAAACACAGTAGAGTAAAAGAGTGTTCTTTTATCAAAAGCAGAGTGTGTTTCTTTTAAGGCGAGCTAGAGTTTGTTTCCCAGTCCTAAATGGAGTTGAATCACATGCACTTTCTGGTCCTACGAGCAAGAGTTGTTTTATGGTAAGGAAAGTCACTATTGCGCGCCCATTGCCATACACAGTGCAAATAGCACTCGCGTCTGTTCCCTGCAAGTACAGTGTTGGACTGAAGAGGAGCTACTGTTCTTGTCAGGTTCCTAAGCAGAGTTGAACTACATATGGTCCGTATGTATAGGAAGCACAGTTCTTTTGTTCTGAGCAAGCTCACTGTTTGGACCCCATAGGAAACACAGTAGAGTAGAATAGTGCTCCTTTCTATAAAGCAGAGTGTGTTTCTTGTAAGGCGAGCTAGCGTTTGTTTCCCAGTCCTAAATGGAGTAGAATATCATGCCGTTTCTGGTCCTATGAGCAAGAGTTGTTTTCTGGTAAGGAAAGTCACTATTGCGATGCCATTGCCATACACAGGACAAATAGCACTGGCGTCTGTTGCCAGCAAGTACAGTGTATTGGACTGAAGAGGATCTACTGTTCTTGTCAGGTTTCTAAGCAGACTTGAACTAGATATGGCCGTGTGTGTAGGAAGCACAATTTTTTTTTGTTCTGAGCAAGCTCACTGTTTGGACCCCATAGGAAACACAGTAGAGTAGAAGAGTGCTCTTTTCTCAAAAGGCGACTGTGTTTCTTGTAAGGCGAGCTAGCGTTTGTTTCCTACTCCTAAATGGAGTTGAATCACATGCAGTTTCTGGTCCTACGAGCAAGAGTTGTTTTCTGGTAAGGAAAGTCACTATTGCACTCCTATTGCCATATACAGTGCAAATAGCACTCGCGTCTGTTCCCAGCAAGTACAGTGTATTGGACTGAAGAGGAGCTACTGTTCTTGTCAGTTTCCTAAGCAGAGGTGAACTAGATATGGCCCGTGTGTAGGAAGCACAGTTCTTTTGTTCTGAGCAAGCTCACTGTTCTGGCCCTATAGGAAACACAGTAGAGTAGAAGAATGCTCTTTTCTTTAAAGCAGAGTGTGTATCTTGTAAGGCAAGCTAGTGTTTGTTTCCCAGTCCTAAATGGAGGTGAAACACTTGCAGTTTCTGGTCCTATGAGCAAGAGTTGTTTTATGGTAAGAATAGTCACTATTGCGCTGCCATTGCCATACACAGGACAAATAGCACTGGCGTCTGTTCCCAGCAAGTACAGTGTATTGGACTAAAGGGGATCTACTGTTCTTGTCAGGTTCCTAAGCAGAGTTGAACTAGATATGGCCCGTGTGTGTAGGAAGCACAGTTATTATGTTCTGAGCAAGCTCACTGTTCTGGCCCTATAGGAAACACAGTAGAGTAGAAGAGTGCTCTTTTCTCTAAAGCAGAGTGTGTTTCTTGTAAGGCAAGCTAGCGTTTGTTTCCTAGTCCTAAATGGAGTTGAATCACATGCAGTTTCTGGTCCTACGAACAAGAGTTGTTTTCTGGTAAGGAAAGTCACGATTGTGCTCCCATTGCCATACACAGTGCAAATAGCACTCGCGTCTGATCCCAGCAAGTACAGTGTTGGACTGAAGAGGAGCTACTGTTCTTTCAGTTTCCTAAGCAGAGTTGAACTACATATGCCCTGTGTGTGTAGGAAGCACAGTTCTTTTGTTCTGAGCAAGTTCACCGTTCTGGCCCTATGGGAAACACAGTAGAGTAGAAGAGTGCTCTTTTCTCTAAAGCAGAGTGTGTTTCTTGTAAGGCGAGCTAGAGTTTGTTTCCCAGTCCTAAATGGAGTTGACTCACATGCAGTTTTTTGTACTATTAGCAAGAGTTGTTTTCTGGTAAGACGAGTCACTATTGTGCTCCCATTGCCATACACAGTGCAAATAGCACTCGCGTTTGTTCTCATCAAATACAGTGTATTGGACTGAAGAGGATCTACTGTTCTTTTCAGTTTCCTAAGCAGAGTTGACCTAGATATGGCCCATGTGTGTGGGAAGTACAGTTATTATGTTCTGAGCAAGCTCACTGTTCTGGCCGTATAGGAAACACAGTAGAGTAGAAGAGTACTCTTTTCTCAAAAGCAGAGTGTGTTTGATGTAAGGCGAGCTAGCATTTGTTTGCCAGTCCTAAATGGAGTTGAATCACATGCACTTTCTGGTCCTACGAGCAAGAGTTGTTTTCTGGTAATGAAAGTCCCTATTGCACTCCTATTGCCATATGCAGTGCAAATAGCACTCGCGTCTGTTCCCAGCAAGTACAGTGTTGGACTGAAGAGGAGCTACTGTTCTTGTCAGGTTCCTAAGCAGAGTTGAACTACATATGGTCCGTGTGTGTAGGAAGCACAGTTCTTTTGTTCTGAGCAAGCTCACTGTTTGGACCCCATAGGAAACACAGTATTGTAGAAGAGTGCTCTTTTTTCTAAAGCAGAGTGTGTTTCTTGTAAGGCAAGCTAGCGTTTGTTTCCCAGTCCTAAATGGAGTTGAAACACATGCAGTTTCTGGTACTATGAGCAAGAGTTGGTTTCTCGTAAGGAAAGTCACTATTGCGCTGCCATTGGCATACACAGGACAAATAGCACTGGCATCTGTTGCCAGCAAGTACAGTGTATTGGACTGAAGAGGAGCTACTGTTCTTGTCAGGTTCCTAAGCAGACTTGAACTAGATATGGCCGTGTGTGTAGGAAGCACAATTTTTTTTGTTCTGAGCAAGCTCACTGTTTGGAACCCATAAGAAACACAGTAGAGTAGAAGAGTGCTCTTTTCTCAACAGAACAGTGTGTTTCTTGTAAGGCGAGCTAGCGTTTGTTTCCCAGTCCTAAATGGAGTTGAATCACATGCAGTTTCTGGTCCTATGAGAAAGAGTTGTTTTCTGTAAAGGAATGTCACTATTGCGCTCCCATTGCCATACACAGTGCAAATAGCACTCCCGTCTGTTCCTAGCAAGTATAGTGTATTGGACTGAAGAGGAGCTACTGTTCTTCTCAGTTTCCTAAGCAGAGTTGAACTAGATATGGCCCGTGTGTGTAGGAAGCACAGTTCTTTTGTTCTGAGCAAGCTCACTGTACTGGCCCTATAGGAAACACAGTAGAGTAGAAGAGTGTTCTCTTCTCAAAAGCAGAGTGTGTTTCTTGTAAGGCGGGCTAGAGTTTGTTTCCCAGTCCTAAATGGAGTTGAATCACATGCAGTTTCTGGTCCTACGTGCAAGAGTTGTTTTCTGATAAGGAAAGTCACTATTGCGCTCCCATTGCCATACACAGTGCAAATAGCACTTGCGTCTGATCCAAGCAAGTACAGTGTATTGGACTGAAAGGAGCTACTGTTCTTTCAGTTTCCTAAGCAGAGTTGAACTAGATATGCCCTGTGTGTGTAGGAAGCACAGTTCTTTTGTTCTGAGCAAGTTCACCGTTCTGGCCCTATGGGAAACACAGTAGAGTAGAAGAGTGCTCTTTTGTCAAAAGCAGAGTGTGTTTCTTGTAAGGCGAGCTAGAGTTTGTTTCCCAGTCCTAAATGGAGTTGAGTCACATGCAGTTTCTGGTCCTACGAGCAAGAGTTGTTTTCTGGTAAGACGAGTCACTATTGTGCTCCCATTGCCATACACAGTGCAAATAGCACTCGCATCTGTTCCCAGCAAGTACAGTGTATTGGACTGAATAGGATCTACTGTTCTTTTCAGTTTCCTAAGCAGAGTTGAACTAGATATTGCCCATGTGTGTAGGAAGCACAGTTCTTTTGTTCTGAGCAAGCTCACTGTTCGGACCCCATAGGAAACACAGTAGAGTAGAAGAGTGCTCTTTTCTCAAAAGCAGAGTGTGTTTCATGTAAGGCGAGGTAGCATTTGTTTCCCAGTCTTAAATAGAGTTGAATCTCATGCAGTTTCTGGTCCTACGCACAAGAGTTGTTTTCTGGTAAGGAAAGTCACTATTGCGCGCCCATTGCCATACACAGTGCAAATAGCACTGGCGTCTGTTGCCAGCAAGTACAGTGTATTGGACTGAAGAGGATCTACTGTTCTTGTCAGGTTTCTAAGCAGACTTGAAGTAGATATGGCCGTGTGTGTAGGAAGCACAATTTTTTTTGTTCTGAGCAAGCTCACTGTTTGGACCCCATAGGAAACACAGTAGAGTAGAAGAGTGCTCTTTTCTCAAAAGCCGACTGTGTTTCTTGTAAGGCGAGCTAGCGTTTGTTTCCTACTCCTAAATGGAGTTGAATCACATGCAGTTTCTGGTCCTACGAGCAAGAGTTGTTTTCTGGTAAGGAAAGTCACTATTGCACTCCTATTGCCATATGGAGTGCAAATAGCACTCGCGTCTGTTCCCAGCAAGTACAGTGTATTGGACTGAAGAGGAGCTACTGTTCTTGTCAGTTTCCTAAGCAGAGGTGAACTAGATATGGCCCGTGTGTAGGAAGCACAGTTCTTTTGTTCTGAGCAAGCTCACTGTTCTGACCCTATAGGAAACACAGTAGAGTAGAAGAATGCTCTTTTCTCTAAAGCAGAGTGTGTATCTTGTAAGGCGAGCTAGCGTTTGTTTCCCAGTCCTAAATGGAGGTGAAACACTTGCAGTTTCTGGTCCTATGAGCAAGAGTTGTTTTATGGTAAGAATAGTCACTATTGCGCTGCCATTGCCATACACAGGACATATAGCACTGGCGTCTGTTCCCAGCAAGTACAGTGTATTGGACTAAAGGGGATCTACTGTTCTTGTCAGGTTCCTAAGCAGAGTTGAACTAGATATGGCCCGTGTGTGTAGGAAGCACAGTTATTATGTTCTGAGCAAGCTCACTGTTCTGGCCCTATAGGAAACACAGTAGAGTAGAAGAGTGCTCTTTTCTCTAAAGCAGAGTGTGTTTCTTTTAAGGATAGCTAGCGTTTGTTTCCTAGTCCTAAATGGAGTTGAATCACATGCAGTTTCTGGTCCTACGAACAAGAGTTGTTTTCTGGTAAGGAAAGTCACGATTGTGCTCCAATTGCCATACACAGTGCAAATAGCACTCGCGTCTGTTTCCAGCAAGTACAGTGTATCGGACTGAAGAGGAGCTACTGTTCTTGTCAGTTTCCTAAGCAGAGTTGAACTACATATGGTCCGTGTGCGTAGGAAGCTCAGTTCTTATGTTCTGAGCAAGCTCACTGTTCTGGCCGTATAGGAAACACAGTAGAGTAGAAGAGTGTTCTTTTCTCTAAAGCAGAGTGTGTTTCTTGTAGGGCAAGCTAGCGTTTGTTTCCTTGTCCTAAATGGAGTTGAATCACATGCAGTTTCTGGTCCTACGCACAAGAGTTGTTTTCTGGTAAGGAAAGTCACTATTGCGCGCCCATTGCCATACACAGTGCAAATAGCACTCGCGTCTGTTCCCTGCAAGTACAGTGTTGGACTGAAGAGGAGCTACTGTTCTTGTCAGGTTCCTAAGCAGAGTTGAACTACATATGGTCCGTGTGTATAGGAAGCACAGTTCTTTTGTTCTGAGCAAGCTCACTGTTTGGACCCCATAGGAAACACAGTAGAGTAGAATAGTGCTCCTTTCTCTAAAGCAGAGTGTGTTTCTTGTAAGGCGAGCTAGCATTTGTTTCCCAGTCCTAAATGGAGTAGAATATCATGCCGTTTCTGGTCCTATGAACAAGAGTTGTTTTCTGGTAAGGAAAGTCACTATTGCGATGCCATTGCCATACACAGGACAAATAGCACTGGCGTCTGTTGCCAGCAAGTACAGTGTATTGGACTGAAGAGGATCTACTGTTCTTGTCAGGTTTCTAAGCAGACTTGAAGTAGATATGGCCGTGTGTGTAGGAAGCACAATTTTTTTTGTTCTGAGCAAGCTCACTGTTTGGACCCCATAGGAAACACAGTAGAGTAGAAGAGTGCTCTTTTCTCAAAAGCCGACTGTGTTTCCTGTAAGGCCAGCTAGCGTTTGTTTCCTACTCCTAAATGGAGTTGAATCACATGCAGTTTCTGGTCCTACGAGCAAGAGTTGTTTTCTGGTAAGGAAAGTCATTATGCACTCCTATTGCCATATGCAGTGCAAATAGCACTCGCGTCTGTTCCCAGCAAGTACAGTGTATTGGACTGAAGAGGAGCTACTGTTCTTGTCAGTTTCCTAAGCAGAGGTGAACTAGATATGGCCCGTGTGTAGGAAGCACAGTTCTTTTGTTCTGAGCAAGCTCACTGTTCTGGCCCTATAGGAAACACAGTAGAGTAGAAGAATGCTCTTTTCTCTAAAGCAGAGTGTGTATCTTGTAAGGTGAGCTAGCGTTTGTTTCCCAGTCCTAAATGGAGGTGAAACACTTGCAGTTTCTGGTCCTATGAGCAAGAGTTGTTTTATGGTAAGAATAGTCACTATTGCGCTGCCATTGCCATACACAGGACATATAGCACTGGCGTCTGTTTCCAGCAAGTACAGTGTATTGGACTAAAGGGGATCTACTGTTCTTGTCAGGCTCCTAAGCAGTGTTGAACTAGATATGGCCCGTGTGTGTAGGAAGCACAGTTATTATGTTCTGAGCAAGCTCACTGTTCTGGCCCCATAGGAAACACAGTAGAGTAGAAGAGTGCTCTTTTCTCTAAAGCAGAGTGTGTTTCTTTTAAGGATAGCTAGCGTTTGTTTCCTAGTCCTAAATGGAGTTGAATCACATGCAGTTTCTGGTCCTACGAACAAGAGTTGTTTTCTGGTAAGGAAAGTCACGATTGTGCTCCCATTGCCATACACAGTGCAAATAGCCCTGGCGTCTGTTCCCAGCAAGTACAGTGTATCGGACTGAAGAGGAGCTACTGTTCTTGTCAGTTTCCTAAGCAGAGTTGAACTACATATGGCCCGTGTGCGTAGGACGCTCAGTTCTTATGTTCTGAGCAAGCTCACTGTTCTGGCCGTATAGGAAACACAGTAGAGTAGAAGAGTGTTCTTTTCTCTAAAGCAGAGTGTGTTTCTTGTAGGGCAAGCTAGCGTTTGTTTCCTTGTCCTAAATGGAGTTGAATCACATGCAGTTCCTGGTCCTACGCACAAGAATTGTTTTCTGGTAAGGAAAGTCACTATTGCGCGCCCATTGCCATACACAGTGCAAATAGCACTCGCGTCTGTTCCCTGCAAGTACAGTGTTGGACTGAAGAGGAGCTACTGTTCTTGTCAGGTTCCTAAGCAGAGTTGAACTACATATGGTCCGTGTGTATAGGAAGCACAGTTCTTTTGTTCTGAGCAAGCTCACTGTTTGGACCCCATAGGAAACACAGTAGAGTAGAATAGTGCTCCTTTCTCTAAAGCAGAGTGTGTTTCTTGTAAGGCGAGCTAGCGTTTGTTTCCCAGTCCTAAATGGAGTAGAATATCATGCCGTTTCTGGTCCTATGAGCAAGAGTTGTTTTCTGGTAAGGAAAGTCACTATTGCGATGCCATTGCCATACACAGGACAAATAGCACTGGCGTCTGTTGCCAGCAAGTACAGTGTATTGGACTGAAGAGGATCTACTGTTCTTGTCAGGTTTCTAAGCAGACTTGAAGTAGATATGGCCGTGTGTGTAGGAAGCACAATTTTTTTTGTTCTGAGCAAGCTCACTGTTTGGACCCCATAGGAAACACAGTAGAGTAGAAGAGTGCTCTTTTCTCAAAAGCAGAGTGTGTTTCTTGTAAGGCCAGCTAGCGTTTGTTTCCTACTCCTAAATGGAGTTGAATCACATGCAGTTTCTGGTCCTACGAGCAAGAGTTGTTTTCTGGTAAGGAAAGTCACTATTGCAGTCCTATTGCCATATGCAGTGCAAATAGCACTCGCGTCTGTTCCCAGCAAGTACAGTGTATTGGACTGAAGAGGAGCTACTGTTCTTGTCAGTTTCCTAAGCAGAGGTGAACTAGATATGGCCCGTGTGTAGGAAGCACAGTTCTTTTGTTCTGAGCAATCTCACTGTTCTGGCCCTATAGGAAACACAGTAGAGTAGAAGAATGCTCTTTTCTCTAAAGCAGAGTGTGTATCTTGTAAGGCTAGCTAGTGTTTGTTTCCCAGTCCTAAATGGAGGTGAAACACTTGCAGTTTCTGGTCCTATGAGCAAGAGTTGTTTTATGGTAAGAATAGTCACTATTGCGCTGCCATTGCCATACACAGGACAAATAGCACTGGCGTCTGTTCCCAGCAAGTACAGTGTATTGGACTAAAGGGTATCTACTCTTCTTGTCAGGTTCCTAAGCAGAGTTGAACTAGATATGGCCCGTGTGTGTAGGAAGCACAGTTATTATGTTCTGAGCAAGCTCACTGTTCTGGCCCTATAGGAAACACAGTAGAGTAGAAGAGTGCTCTTTTCTCTAAAGCAGGGTGTGTTTCTTGTAAGGCAAGCTAGCGTTTTTTTTCCCAGTCCTAAATGGAGTTGAATCACATGCAGTTTCTGGTCCTACGAGCAAGAGTTGTTTTCTGTTAAGGAAAGTCACTATTGCGCTCCCATTGCCATACACAGTGCAAATAGCACTCGCGTCTGTTCCCAGCAAGTACAGTGTATTGGACTGAAGAGGATCTACTGTTCTTTTTAGTTTCCTAAGCAGAGTTGAACTTGATATGGCCCATGTGTGTAGGAAGCACAGTTCTTTTGTTCTGAGCAAGCTCACTGTTTGGACACCATAGGAAACACAGTAGAGTAGAAGAGTGCTCTTTTCTCAAAAGCAGAGCGTGTTTCATGTAAGGCGAGGTAGCATTTGTTTTTCCCAGTCCTAAATGGAGTTGAATCACATGCACATTCTGGTCCTACGAGCAAGAGTTGTTTTCTGGTAAGGAAAGTCCCTATTGCGTTCTGATTGCCATATACAGTGCAAATAGAACTCGCGTCTGTTCCCAGCAAGTACAGTGTATAGGACTGAAGAGGAGCTACTGTTCTTGTAAGTTTCATAAGCAGAGTTGAACTAGATATGGCCCGTGTGTAGGAAGCACAGTTCTTTTGTCCTGAGCAAGCTCACTGTTCTGGCCCTATAGGAAACACAGTAGAGTAGAAGAGTGCTCTTTTCTCAAAAGCAGAGTGTGTTTCTTGTAAGGCAAGCTAGCGTTTTTTTCCCAGTCCTAAATGGAGTTGAATCCCATACAGTTTCTGGTCCTACGAGCAAGAGTTGTTTTCTGATAAGGAAAGTCACTATTGCGCTCCCATTGCCATACACAGTGCAAATAGCACTCGCGTCTGTTGCCAGCAAGTACAGTGTATTGGACTGAAGAGGATCTACTGTTCTTGTTAGGTTCCTAAGCAGACTTGAACTAGATATGGCCGTGTGTGTAGGAAGCACAATTTTTTTTGTTCTGAGCATGCTCACTCTTTGGACCCCATAGGAAAAACAGTAGAGTAGAAGAGTGCTCTTTTCTCAAAAGCAGACTGTTTTTCTTGTAAGGCGATCTAGCGTTTGTTTCCCAGTCCTAAATGGAGTTGAATCACATGCAGTTTCTGGTCCTACGAGCAAGAGTTGTTTTCTGGTAAGGAAAGTCACTATTGCGCTCCCATTGCCATACACAGTGCAAATAGCACTTCCGTCTGTTCCTAGCAAGTACAGTGTATTGGACTGAAGAGGAGCTACTGTTCTTCTCAGTTTCATAAGCAGAGTTGAACTAGATATGCCCCGTGTGTTTAGGAAGCACAGTTCTTTTGTTCTGAGCATGCTCATTGTTCTAGCCCTATGGGAAACACAGTAGAGTAGACGAGTGTTCTTTTCTCAAAAGCAGAGTGTGTTTCTTGTAAGGCGAGCTAGAGTTTGTTTCCCAGTCCTAAAGGTAGTTGAGTCACATGCAGTTTTTTGTCCTATGAGCAAGAGTTGTTTTCTGGTAAGACGAGTCACTATTGTGCTCCAATTGCCCTACACAGTACAAATAGCACTCGCGTCTGTTCCCAGCAAGTACAGTGTATTGGACTGAAGAGGATCTACTGTTTTTTTTCAGTTTCCTAAGCAGAGTTGAATTAGATATGGCCCATGTGTGTAGGAAGCACAGTTCTTTTGTTCTGAGCAAGCTCACTGTTTGGACCCCATAGGAAAGACAGTAGAGTAGAAGAGTGCTCTTTTCTCAAAAGCAGAGTGTGTTTCTTGTAAGGTAAGCTCGCGTTTTTTTCCCACTCCTTAATGGAGTTGAATCACATGCAGTTTCTGTTCCTACGAGCAAGAGATGTTTTCTGGTAAGGAAAGTCACTATTGCGCTCCCATTGCCATACACAGTGCAAATAGCACTGGCGTCTGATCCCAGCAAGTACAGTGTATCGGATTGAAGAGGAGCTACTGTTCTTGTCAGTTTCCTAAGCAGAGTTGAACTAGATATGGCCCATGTGTGTAGGAAGCTCAGTTCTTATGTTCTGAGCAAGCTCACTGTTCTGGCCCTTTAGGAAACACAGTAGAGTAGAAGAGTGCTCTTTTCTCTAAAGCAGAGTGTGTTTCTTGTAGGGCAATCTAGCGTTTGTTTCCTAGTCCTAAATGGAGTTGAATCACATGCAGTTTCTGGTCCTACGAACAGGAGTTGTTTTCTGGTTAGGAAAGTCACTATTGCGCTCCCATTGCCATACACAGTGCAAATAGCACTCACGTCTGTTCCCAGCAAATACAGTGTTGGACTGAAGAGGAGCTACTGTTCTTGTCAGGTTTCTAAGGAGAGTTGAACTACATATGGTCCGTGTGTGTAGGAAGCACAGTTCTTTTGTTCTGAGCAAGCTCACTGTTTGGACCCCATAGGAAACACAATAGACTAGAAGAGTGCTCCTTTCTCTAAAGCAGAGTGTGTTTCTTGTAAGGCGAGATAGCGTTTGTTTCCCAGTCCTAAATGGAGTTGAATCCCGTGAAGTTTCTGGTACTATGAGCAAGAGTTGTTTTCTGGTAAGGAAAGTCACTATTGCGCTGCCATTGCCATAAACAGGACAAATAGCACTGGCGTCTTTTGCCAGCAAGTACAGTGTATTGGACTGAAGAGGATCTACTGTTCTTGTCAGGTTCCTAAACAGACTTGAACTAGATATGGCCGTGTGTATAGGAAGCACAATTTTTTTTTGTTCTGAGCAAGCTCACTCTTTGGACCACATAGGAAACACAGTAGAGTAGAAGAGTGCTCTTTTCTGAAAAGCAGACTGTGTTTCTTGTAAGGCGAGCTAGCGTTTGTTTCCCAGTCCTAAATGGAGTTGAATCACATGCAGTTTCTGGTCCTACGAGCAAGAGTTGTTTTCTGGTAAGGAAAGTCACTATTGTGCTCCCATTGCCATACACAGTGCAAATAGCACTCGAGTCTGTTCCCAGCAAGTACAGTGTATTGGACTGAGTAGGATCCACTGTTCTTTTCAGTTTCCTAAGCAGAGGTGAACTATATGGCCCATGTGTGTAGGAAGCACAGTTCTTTTGTTCTGAGCAAGCTCACTGTTCGGACCCCATAGGAAACACAGTAGAGTAGAAGAGTGCTCTTTTCTCAAAAGCAGAGTGTGTTTCATGTAAGGCGAGGTAGCGTTTGTTTCCCAGTCCTAAATGGAGTTGAATCACATGCAGTTTCTGGTCCTATGAGCAAGAGTTGTTTTCTGGTAAGGAAAGTCACTATTGAACTCCCATTGCCACACAGTGCAAATAGCACTGGCGTCTGTTCCCAGCAAGTACAGTGTATAGGACTGAAGAGGAGCTACTGTTCTTGTCAGTTTCCTAAGCAGAGTTGAACTAGATATGGCCCGTGTGTGTAGGAAGCACAGTTCTTTTGTTCTGAGCAAGCTCACTGTTCTGGCCCTATAGGAAACACAGTAGTGTGTAAGAGTGCTCTTTTCTCTAAAGCAGTGTGTGTTTCTTGTAAGGCGAGCTAGCGTTTGTTTCCCAGTCCTAAATGGAGTTGAAACACATGCAGTTTCTGGTCCTACGAGCAAGAGTTGTTTTCTGGTAAGAATAGTCACTATTGCGCTGCCTTTGCCATACACAGGACAAATAGCACTGGCGTCTGTTCCCAGCAAATACAGTGTATTGGACTAAAGGGGATCTACTGTTCTTGTCAGGTTCCTAAGCAGAGTTGAACTAGATATGGCCCGTGTGTGTAGGAAGCACAGTTCTTTTGTTCTGAGCAAGCTCACTGTTCGGACCCCATAGGAAACACATTAGAATAGAAGTGTGCTCTTTTCTCAAAAGCAGAGAGTGTTTCATGTAAGGCGAGGTAGCGTTTGTTTCCCAGTCCTAAATGGAGTTGAATCACATGCAGTTTCTGGTCTTATGAGCAAGAGTTGTTTTCTGGTAAGGAAAGTCACTATTGCACTCCCATTGCCATACACAGTGCAAATAGCACTGGCGTCTGTTCCCAGCAAGTACAGTGTATCAGACTGAGGAGGAGCTACTGTCTTGTCAGTTTCCTAAGCAGAGTTGAACTAGATATGGCCAGTGTGTGTTGGAAGCTCAGTTCTTATGTTCTGAGCAAGCTCACTGTTCTGGCCCTTTAGGAAACACAGTAGAGTAGAAGAGTGCTCTTTTCTCTAAAGCAGAGTGTGTTTCTTGTAGGGAAAGCTAACGTTTGTTTCCTAGTCCTAAATGGAGATGAATCACATGCAGTTTCTGGTCCTACGAACAAGAGTTGTTTTCTGGTAAGGAAAGTCACTATTGTGCTCCCATAGCCATACACAGTGCAAATAGCACTCGCGTCTGTTCCCAGCAAGTACAGTGTTGGACTGAAGAGGAGCTACTGTTCTTCTCAGGTTCCTAAGCAGAGTTGAACTACATATGGTCTGTGTGTGTAGGAAGCACAGTTCTTTTCTTCTGAGCAAGCTCACTGTTTGGACCCCATAGGAAACACAGTAGACTAGAAGAGTGCTTCTTTCTCTAAAGCAGAGTGTGTTTCTTGTAAGGCGAGGTAGCGTTTGTTTTCCAGTCCTAAATGGAGTTGAATCGCATCCAGTTTCTGGTACTATGTGCAAGAGTTGTTTTCTTTTAAGGAAAGTCACTATTGCGCTGCCATTGCCATACACAGGACAAATAGCACTGGCGTCTGTTGCCAGCAAGTACAGTGTATTGGACTGAAGAGGATCTACTGTTCTTGTCAGGTTCCTAAGCAGAGTTGAACTAGGTATGGCCGTGTGTAGGAAGCACAATTTTTTTTGTTCTGAGCAAGCTCACTGTTTGGACCCCATAGGAAACACAGTAGAGTAGAAGAGTGCTCTTTTCTCTAAAGCAGAGTGTGTTTCTTGTAGGGAAAGCTAGCGTTTGTTTCGCAGTCTTAAATGGAGTTGAATCACATGCAGTTTCTGGTCCTACGAGCAAGAGTTGTTTTCTGGTAAGAAGAGTCACTATTGTACTCCCATTGCCATACACAGTGCAAATAGCACTCACGTCTGTTCCAGCAAGTACAGTGTATTGGACTGAAGAGGAGCTACTGTTCTTGTCACTTTCCTAAGCAGAGTTGAACTAGATATGGCCCGTGTGTGAAGGAAGCACACTTCTTTTGTTGTGAGCCAGCTCACTGTTCTGGCCCTACAGGAAAAACAGTAGAGTAGAAGATTGCTCTTTTCTCAAAAGCAGAGTGTGTTTCTTGTAAGGCGAGCTAGTGTTTTTTTCCCAGTCCTAAATGGAGTTGAATCACATTCAGTTTTTGGTCCTACCAGCAAGAGTTGTTTTCTGGTAAGGAAAGTCACTATTGCGCTCCCATTCCCATACACAGTGCAAATAGCACTCGCGTCTGTTCCCAGCAAGTATAGTGTATTGGACTGAAGAGGAGCTTCTGTTCTTGTCAGTTTCCTAAGTGGAGTTGAACTAGATATGGCCCGTGTGTGTAGGAAGCACAGTTCTTTCGTTATGAGCATGCTCACTGTTCTGGCCCTGTAGGAAATCCAGTAGAGTAGAAGAGTGCTCTTTTCTCAAAAGCAGAGTGTATTTCTTGTAAGGTGAGCTAGCATTTCTTTCCCAGTCCTAAATGGAGTTGAGTCACATGCTGTTTCTGGTCGTACGAGCAAGAGTTGTTTTCTGGTATGGTGAGTCACTATTGTGCTCCCAATGCAATACACAGTGCAAATAGCACTCATGTCTGTTCCCAGTAAGTACAGTGTTGGACTGAAGAGAATCTACTGTTCTTGTCAGGTTCCTAAGCAGAGTTGAACTACATATGGTCTGTGTGTGTAGGAAGCACAGTTCTTTTCTTCTGAGCAAGCTCACTGTTTGGACCCCATAGGAAACACAGTAGACTAGAAGAGTGCTTCTTTCTCTAAAGCAGAGTGTGTTTCTTGTAAGGCGAGGTAGCGTTTGTTTCCCAGTCCTAAATGGAGTTGAATCGCATGCAGTTTCTGGTACTATGAGCAAGAGTTGTTTTCTGGTAAGGAAAGTCACTATTGTGCTGCCATTGCCATACAGAGGACAAATAGCACTGGCGTCTGTTGCCAGCAAGTACAGTGTATTGGACTAAAGGGGATCTACTGTTCTTGTCAGGTTCCTAAGCAGAGGTGAACTAGATATGCCCAGTGTGTGTAGGAAGCACAGTTCTTTTGTTCTGAGCAAGTTCACCGTTCTGGCACTATGGGAAACACAGTAGAGTAGAAGAGTGCTCTTTTCTCAAAAGCAGAGTGTGTTTCTTGTAAGGCGAGCTAGAGTTTGTTTCCCAGTCCTAAATGGAGTTGAGACACATGCAGTTTCTGGTCCTACGAGCAAGAGTTGTTTTCTGGTAAGACGAGTCACTATTGTGCTCCCATTGCCATACACAGTGCAAATAGCACTCGCATCTGTTCCCAGCAAGTACAGTGTATTGGACTGAATAGGATCTACTGTTCTTTTCAGTTTCCTAAGCAGAGGTGAACTAGATATTGGCCATGTGTGTAGGAAGCACAGTTCTTTTGTTCTGAGCAAGCTCACTGTTCGGACCCCATAGGAAACACAGTAGAGTAGAATAGTGCTCTTTTCTCAAAAGCCGACTGTGTTTCTTGTAAGGCCAGCTAGCGTTTGTTTCCTAGTCCTAAATGGAGTTGAATCACATGCAGTTTCTGGTCCTACGAGCAGGAGTTGTTTTCTGGTAAGGAAAGTCACTATTGCACTCCTATTGCCATATACAGTGCAAATAGCACTCGCGTCTGTTCCCAGCAAGTACAGTGTATTGGACTGAAGAGGAGCTACTGTTCTTGTCAGTTTCCTAAGCAGAGGTGAACTAGATATGGCCCGTGTGTAGGAAGCACAGTTCTTTTGTTCTGAGCAAGCTCACTGTTCTGGCCCTATAGGAAACACAGTAGAGTAGAAGAATGCTCTTTTCTCTAAAGCAGAGTGTGTGTCTCGTAAGGCGAGCTAGCGTTTGTTTCCCAGTCCGAAATGGAGGTGAAAAACTTGCAGTTTCTGGTCCTATGAGCAAGAGTTGTTTTATGGTAAGAATAGTCACTATTGCGCTGCCATTGCCATACACAGGACAAATAGCACTGGCGTCAGTTCCCAGCAAGTACAGTGTATTGGACTAAAGGGGATCTACTGTTCTTGTCAGGTTCCTAAGCAGAGTTGAACTAGATATGGCCCGTGTGTGTAGGAAGCACAGTTATTATGTTCTGAGCAAGCTCACTGTTCTGGCCCTATAGGAAACACAGTAGAGTAGAAGAGTGCTCTTTTCTCTAAAGCAGAGTGTGTTTCTTGTAAGGCAAGCTAGCGTTTGTTTCCTAGTCCTAAATGGAGTTGAATCACATGCAGTTTCTGGTCCTACGAACAAGAGTTGTTTTCTGGTAAGGAAAGTCACGATTGTGCTCCCATTGCCATACACAGTGCAAATAGCACTGGCGTCTGATCCCAGCAAGTACAGTGTTGGACTGAAGAGGAGCTACTGTTCTTTCAGTTTCCTAAGCAGAGTTGAACTACATATGCCCCGTGTGTGTAGGAAGCACAGTTCTTTTGTTCTGAGCAAGTTCACCGTTCTGGCCCTATGGGAAACACAGTAGAGTAGAAGAGTGCTCTTTTCTCAAAAGCAGAGTGTGTTTCTTGTAAGGCGAGCTAGAGTTTGTTTCCCAGTCCTAAATGGAGTTGAGTCACATGCAGTTTTTTGTCCTACGAGCAAGAGTTGTTTTCTGGTAAGACGAGTCACTATGTGCTCCCATTGTCATACACAGTGCAAATAGCACTCGCGTCTGTTCTCAGCAAGTACAGTGTATTGGACTGAAGAGGATCTACTGTTCTTTTCAGTTTCCTAAGCAGAGTTGACCTAGATATGGCCCATGTGTGTAGGAAGTACGGTTATTATGTTCTGAGCAAGCTCACTGTTCTGGCCGTATAGGAAACACAGTAGAGTAGAAGAGTACTCTTTTCTCAAAAGCAGAGTGTGTTTCATGTAAGGCGAGCTAGCATTTGTTTGCCAGTCCTAAATGGAGTTGAATCACATGCACTTTCTGGTCCTACGAGCAAGAGTTGTTTTCTGGTAAGGAAAGTCCCTATTGCGCTCCCATTGCAATACACAGTGCAAATAGTACTGGCGTCTGTTACCAGCAAGTACAGTGTATCGGAATGAAGAGGAGCTACTGTTCTTGTCAATTTCCTAAGCAGAGTTGAACTAGATATGGCCCGTGTGTAGGAAGCACAGTTCTTTTGTTCTGAGCAAGCTCACTGTTCTTGCCCTATAGGAAACACAGTAGAGTAGAAGAGTGCTCTTTTCTCTAAAGCAGAGTGTGTTTCTTGTAAGGCGAGCTAGCATTTGTTTCCCAGTCCGAAATGGAATTGAAACACATGCAGTTTCTGGTCTTACGAGCAAGAGTTGTTTTATGGTAAGAATAGTCACTATTGCGCTGCCATTGCCATACACAGGACAAATAGCACTGGCGTCTGTTCCCAGCAAGTACAGTGTATTGGACTAAAGGGTATCTACTCTTCTTGTCAGGTTCCTAAGCAGAGTTGAACTAGATATGGCCCGTGTGTGTAGGAAGCACAGTTATTATGTTCTGAGCAAGCTCACTGTTCTGGCCCTATAGGAAACACAGTAGAGTAGAAGAGTGCTCTTTTCTCTAAAGCAGGGTGTGTTTCTTGTAAGGCAAGCTACCGTTTTTTTTCCCAGTCCTAAATGGAGTTGAATCACATGCAGTTTCTGGTCCTACGAGCAAGAGTTGTTTTCTGTTAAGGAAAGTCACTATTGCGCTCCCATTGCCATACACAGTGCAAATAGCA